>NC_142123.1:19782500-20030000 GCF_056152115.1 Neolamprologus brichardi | reverse complement strand
ATACTGTGTGAATGGACAACAAACCTTGGTAGGGAACAGCTGTTCATCTATGGTCATGTGTTCTCCTGGAGTGAAACTAGCACAGTTCTCATTGAAGCGTGTCCAGATGTCAGATATCGGAATGGAATGGAAGATCTTTGCTGAGAGTCAAGGAAGGTGTGAATGTGTGTCTTTTATATTTGCAGGTCAGTCAATGTGTGGGATATTTTGTATAGATACGGCAGGCATTTCTGAAAGTTGTAACACAGAGGTTTGGCCTGGCTTGGATCTGAGCAACTCTGAGTGAGCAAATGCAAATGTGCCAGGCCTCAAGGATAATGGGTGGTTTGCACAACAAAAGCTGGAGGAGAAACGAGCTGATGACCTGTGAAAATCTCAGCAGGGGTGATTAACACCTCGGGACTTGCACCAGAAAATAAAAAAGCCAGTAATTCTAGGGGGTGTTGGGTTTAGGGAAGTTACGCAAATTTGCGCAGGTTAGTAAACCTAGTGTTAATACTACTAATAATTTATATTAGTAGTATTATCCAATGTGTGAAATTAATTATTAAAAAAAGTAACGAGTCAAATTTTTGCAAATGTATGTTTTTCAAAAACTTACTCAAGTAAATGTAACGGAGTAAATGTAGCTCGTTACTACCCACCTCTGCAAAGACGTAAACACAAAGCGCGGATCAGAATCAGTGAGATGTTGCCTTTCTCACCCGACGGCACGACACGGTCGGGGCTGAAAGCCGACAGCTCGCTGATTCTGATGTTTCGGCGAGTCCGCGCTTTGTGTTTACGCCCTTTTGCGCTGATTCTAAAGCTGTTAGTTTTATCTCTCTCCAAACAATATTGACCGAACCAGCAGCAAAAGAAGATCCAAACTACGCTTCACATAAACATTGTCTATCCCCGAAATCTGTTTTCTGCATTATTCGCTTGCTTGTTAAGCACAAGACTACCATTATTTACAGCGCTGTCGGCCGATGTTTTTTTTCTTTCCTTTTACTTACTTCCGAAAAGAAAACCTAGTTTCTGCCGTTCAATAGGCTTCTGAACAAATTTAAACTTTTTAAAATTATACAAAATGCAAAACGCTTAGCCGTGTCTCTAATAGAACCACTGTAACTTCAGAGGTAATGTTCATATGGTGATTAATGGTTGTCTTTCGTTTTTGATGTACTGCAGAATATTTTTATAAAATCCCAGGCCAGGAAAATCACCATGTTTTTCTGTGTTTTATCTTCAGCTACTTTGACACAAAGGCATCTGCTGTGATGCTCACACCTTTGATAAAATCTGGAAAGTGTCAGCTTCCTTTTTATAGATACAAAAATATGTAAATGTACTGACTGTCTGAGGCAAAATTTCCCAGATTCAAATAGAATTGAATCGAATCGTGGATCAAATCGATTCAGGACCCTGTGAATTGGAATCGAATCTATTCTAGAAATCAGTGACGATACCCAGCCCTAGTTAATAGTTTTAATAGTTCATAATTAAATAATTGTGTTACAACATGGAATTCAAAACAACATGAGGGAACCATATGGACGGTCACGGGTGCCAAAATGTATTAAACACATAATTATATAGCATTTAATGTCATTAATTAAAATATAAATAAGTGACATAAATTACATTTATATAAATTATATATATAAATAATTTAATTTAATAAATGTAATAAATTATTTTAATGATGTGAACAAGTTTCTTTTCATCTGGATGTTTTCAGTGGGAAAATCCTGAACCAATGACTTTGTGTTGTTCCAGGGTACAATACCAGAGCCCTGCTTAGCACATTGTTCATTCAGTGGGCTGGTTTCAGTCATTGTGCAAATGTCCTATTTATAAGGTTGTAAACCTGCAGTCAGCTGAGACTGAAGAGGTCGCTTGGATTCAGTAAAGAACTAGATGTTACAATCCCGGACAATGCATTGCTTTTAATGGAGAAATCTTGAGGGATGGCTCTTATGAGGAAAAGCAGCCCAGAAACTTTGCCAGCAGCACACATCGTTGTGTGCCTCAACTTTCGTTCTTTTATCCAAGCAAATCTGCCATTTTCCCTGGTTAGGTTTAGGGATTAGAGATTTGATCTAAATTGTTAAAATTTGGGACGCATCGTCAGTAGTGGACCGTGGATTCATCAGGTGTTTCGGCCATTATCACTAGACACCCTCATCCAAGGAGGCCCTGCCAGGATTGATCAGGGCCCGGAGTGTGTCACTGGTTTATGTTAAAATTGTTTTTCTCTTCTTCGTTGTCCTGTTTAGTTTTCTAGTCTGGCTTCCCACACCTCCCCGCCGGACTACCTCCCAACTGCCTCCCAGAAAAGGGAAGAAGAGAAGAGCGGAACATTTTTCATTCTTCTTTTTAGTTTTACTACCATGAGGTTAACTGCACAGTCCCCAGGAGGCCCCGATGAACAGAATCAACTTTTGGGATTTACTTACCTGGATGATTGAGCATGCATCAAGACACATTTAATCAACTTATTATATATTCAATTCATTATTTCTCATTTTGATTAATTATAATAACACTTAATTATTTCACTATCAATTAATTATTTTCAGTTTAATTTTTTTTTTTTTTTTTTTTTTTTTTGCAGTGTTCATTAATCAGTTTTATCTGTCAGTCTAACTGTCTCTGCCCCTGAATTTGATGGGTGAGTCCAAAGTATTGCTTTGGGCTGGTGTCTATTTATTTAGTGCGCTCTGCTTAATGCACACAGTTCATTTGGACCTGATGGACCTACACCATCAGCAATATTTTTGAAATACTTGCCGTGTCACCAAATATGATTTTATTATTTTTATGTAGTGTAATCTTCAAGCATCTGGTCGGTCTGTCCACTTCAGCACCATCATATCAGTCCATTCTCTGAGATGGAGCTGTCTTGACTTGCTGTGTAGGCTAACCAATCAGATGCTATGTTTATTGATAAGCTGCAGTGACAAATAAGATTAATTCATGATGCACTGCAGCACAGCAACCATGAAATATTTCATTAAACATCGAAAAAGTAAAGTAACTAAGGCGAAAAACGGAGGTGGGTCAAGTATACAAAAATTGCACTTTTTTTAGCTGCTGTTCCAGCCAGCCTGTAAGCCTTTATAATGATGTTGACAACAAAGAGTTGTACTGGTCTTCAGCCCACCAGGAAAATGTGCAGAATGCCAGATTACCAGTCAAGCACTGATGTCACCACAACTTTGCCTGTCAGTAAAGTTGGAAATCTAGCTCCCTATGACGCATAGCTGACAATGGCATTACCGGCTTATTATTTCTTTAATTGGTATTCTAGAAAATAAACATTCAAAAGAGTGATTGTCTTCTTACAACTGCCTCTTCATTGGCATTGCCTGTTGGCATTTGGGAGGCAGGTGAAACTGTACACTAAAGTCATTTTTACTACAACACCTTTTTTATAGGGTCGTATGCAATAGCTTTTTGTCACTTAGCAGCTTCTCTGTCATTACAGCTCAAGTTTCTTTATATCATTTAATTTTTTAAACCTTTTTAAGGGGGGGTCGCTCTGTGCATCTCCACAGTCGGCATATATCAAAGTTGCTCTGATCCTGTAGTGGAGACTGGTTTGACGTGGTATACACAGGAAGTCAGCCATTTTCAATCACTACAACTTTCAAACATATTTGTCTCCCATGCTGAACAATACCACAATCAGCTGACAAACAAAGTCACACCCTTTCTAGACAGGGTTAAAAGCCATTTAAGGCTTGAGAAGAATTGAGAACAAGGAGGGCGGGAGGGGGACGTAAACGAAAATGGACTGGTTGCAGAACTTGGGGAACCTATATAGATGACAACCAGAAGGAGCGTGTTTGGAGGCGTGGTCCTGCTCCTGAAATTTGATACATAATCTCTATTAAAAAATGTCCAGCTGCCCAAAACCTAACAACACAACTCCTATAAATACTTAACTTTAACACCAGATTTTCATATACTTACATTTGAAAGTGTTTTCCTCTCCCGCTTCGACTGCCATCGCTATCAGAAAAAAAATCTCCTGTATGGCCTGCAATGAATCCTGGGATATGGTGGGACACGAAGGATACACCGGACCCATCCTTCAAATTCATGGAAAACAAGGACGTATTTGTCACCGCATTTGAAGGACTCTTCGAATTTGGACAGCCTTTATCGCGTTGCTTTGACATCATTGCCCACAAATGCGGCCATTGAAGTATGCAACCCCTGAATTTGGACACAGCCGCAGTGTACAGCGGGTGGGAGGAGTGAGGAGTGGTGTGTGGGGAGTGTTGGGGAGTAACGGAATACATGTACTGTAGCGGACCACCAGGTGGCTCCACTCACACCCAAGTTGAAGGAAAGTGCTGGGGTGGAGATTTTGGCGCTTACTGTATGTGATGTTCTGAGAGTCAGTTAGTAAAGTTGGAGTGAGACACTGAGACCTCGCCTGTCGTTATTACATACCTCCACAGTACCACTGTTATGTATTTAAAATACAAATATGAGTAACTGTATTCTGTTACAGTTACCGTTTAAAAAGGTGGTATTTAGAATACACTTACTTTGCTGAAATAAAGGTCGTGTCCAAATTCATGGGCTGCATCCTCCTGAGGCGCATTTGTAGACCGATTATGTCACAGCGACACGCTGAAGGCTGTCCAAATTCGTAGCATTTGTCGGCTCCGAATGCAGCCGACAAATGCGTCCTCCTTTTTCCCGAATTTGAAGGATGGGTGTCCTTCGTGGCCAACCATATCCCAGAATTCATAGCGCGGCCCAGCCAAGGTTTTAAAATTACTCTTACTAATCTTTCTGGGTCACAAAATAAACTTTTATCATATTTTCAGGCGAGAATGTAGCTGTGTTAACGAGAACGGCACAACTCCCGGCACATCATTTTCAGATCACCGCGTTCTTTTGCTACTCAGGTTAAACGTAATATATAAGTCACTTAGACAACCTAAAAATGTTAGTGTTTGGCTTTTTTCTGTGTTTTATTTGTTCGTGAGTAAATCGGTTTGGCTGAGATTAAAGTTATTAGATTAGATAAAATAAAACTTTATTAATCCCCCAGGTGGTTTTTACACAGCTGAATAAACGTCAAACAGAAGTGTGAGAAGGTCGAGAATTTACGCCAATGTCCTGTTATATTTTAGGAGCAGACGGCCGAGTTTATTAAACTCCACCGAGACAGCGGTGACGCTAATCAGAAGGCTAGACCGTCCAATTTCCCCAGCCGTTTACTTCCGGCCTACCCAACCTTCTGAGCACCCAACCCACATAGACCGCGAAGACCGGGTCCTGAGGAGGATGCAGTCCATGAATTTGGACACGACCAAAGTGATTACACAGCGGTCTTTTCCTGTTTCATATGTTCGGCTGTGCCCTCTCTATATTTGGTTTCCACGCCCCAAACAAAACACACATTAAGAGGCCTGTGTCTCAATCTCGTGGCCCATGTCACCTCTACTACACCCCGCATAATGACGTGAAAAAATATTTTTAAAAATTATTCACAAAAATGATTTAATATGAAGGCAATATGCAGAGTGTTACAGGCATCGCACTAAAGAATGTAGCCTCATGGGCACTGTAGTCCGTGCTGCAGGGACAATGGACTGCCATACCCATTATGTGTCTGTGAGCGAGGGAGTGAGAAAAAGGAAAAGTACGAGCTGTACCCGAGCAGAAACGGCAGCTGGAAGCATGCAAATATAATAATAATCACTGCAGCCAAAAAGAGTGCCTGACGAGCCCAGTTGTAAGTAAGCTATTAAGACTCGACTGTACACTGTGTTCGTATTTTCCTCCAAAACAATTAGTTCAGTTGGAGCAGCCTTTCAACGCCTCTCTCTGTCTCTTGCTAGCAAAGTTGACCCAGACAACAAAATAAAGCTAGTTTTTGGCTACAAACCCGACACAAACCCACCGTATTAGCCAGGTCCCTTTAATACGGTTCGGAGTCGCGGACCTGTTTTATATACGCGTGGAATAGTTTTCTATACGAGATTGCTGCAAAAAGTGCAGCCTTACCTAATGTCCACCCTACTGGTACTCATTTATATTAAGATTTTAAAATGTAGTCAGTATTGGTATGGCGAGTAACCTTCAGTAAAAGTCATAATTCACACAGCAATAGTACATTCATGTAGTTGTAAAAGGCATGATAGTATTATAGGTAATCCAAAGGATTCAGAATTCATTACTGTCATTGAGTAACGTAACAGAATACGTTACAAAATACATTCTGGGGCATGTAATCTGTGGTGGAATACATTTTAAAAGTAACCTTCCCAACAATGTGTGTGGGTAACGTTCACACAGTAATGACGGCCTCAGGTGATCAGGAGAAACTTACCTGGATTTCCTTTTTCCACAGCAGACTGAGAGCTGCAGGTGGACACTGAAGGAGGTCTCAGACAGAGGTTGTAACTTCAGTACACATACTACTGTTAAAGGACTGAATACACTCCCCATACCAGCATAGGCAAAAATACACATGTTCTGTACTAAAGTGCTGTAGTAGAATCTGAAGTACTGATTCAACTTCTTTACTCAAGTAAAAGTACTAAAATGTACTCGGAGAAAGAAAGTAAAAGAAGCTGTTTGCAGGATGTTTCTACTTTAGTTCAGAGCTCACTGAACCTTTTAATAGCTCCAGTAGATTTTCGTAGTGTGATCAGGTGACCTGCTGCTCTCTGTGGATGGACACACCTGAATCCAACCAGATGTGAGCAGATGTTTCATGAGTTGTCCTGATTTCATCCTCCACACTGACCGTACACAGTTTATGCTGTCTTTATATTAGACACTATACAACCATCATCAGCTAAGTCGGCTGAATCTCTGCTACATATGATGTAAGCTACCTGTGCGCATCCACAGCCACTGTGCAGCAGTCACACACTGTTCTTTACTTTAAACCATCACAGCAAACTAACCTGTTTATCCTGCACTAACCTGCAGAGGATTTTCATGCAGCCTTTAAATGTCACAGTCGCCTCAGTTTGATTTCACAGTATGAACAAACATAATGTGACATGTACAGATTTGAAAACATGAGGACATGTGAGCTTTAAAAGCTGGAAAAACTGATCAGGAAGGATGGCTGCTGTTAGCATGAAGCTGGACACTCTGGTGACAGTAGCAGAGAAAAGGACACTAAAACTGCTGGACATTCTCTGCACACGGCCATCAACAACCAGAGGAGTCTGTTCAGTGACAGGTTGCTTTTCCCAAAGACAAGAACCAACAGACTTAAACTCTTTTGTCCCACATGCCATCAAACTGTTTAACTCCTCTCTGGAGGGGAGAGGGAGGGGAGACAGGAGGGGGGAACAACTGAGCTGTAGTGCTTTTTTTTTTACTGTACAATACTTTTGTTAATATCCAACGGTGCACTAGACTCACAATACTTGAAATGAGCAATTCCCTTGTATTCCTACTCCTATTTATTCATTTCGTATACTCTGTATTTATATATGTGTGTATATATGGTATATTTCTGTTCACATGCATCCTGTAACTTCTGTCGGTGCTGTGCTATTGGAAACCGAATTTCCCGGAGGAACCCACCCGAGAGATTAATAAAGTTCAAAGAACTTCGAAGAAGTTTGCTCTTTCTTTTCTCACCCTGTGAAATAAGCAGCTGGACCTTTAGCTGCAACACACTGCGAGAAAAACTGCACACAAACAATTTGTGTGTTTTCTGATCTTTTAGAGCTGATAGAAACGCTGTATTTAAAACTACCTGGCACTCCCTCCTTCTGTAGGGCTGGCTGGATGCCGAAGTACCACAACCACAACTTAACACCTGCAGTCCTTCAGATGTTGTGAGGAAAAAAGAGAAAAAACAACCCTGTCCCACTTTAATCCCTGACTTTGGCACACGTCATGTCTTTTCATGCTCCATCTCCTGGTGATTAATGAATGAACAGGATTTCTGTTTAGGCTGTTGGCAGGATGACATTTTCATTATTATTATTTTTATTTATTTATGTATTTATTTTTGCCTTACCAGCCTTCTAAAATCTCAGCTGAAAACCATATTCTCCATGGTAATCTGCTGTTACTGGGATGGTGGAGGCTTGGGATGTAATGCCATCTTTGTGCAAACTGTCATTTGGTAGCTCTCCCTTAATTGCTGGTCATTGATGAGCAACATATCGCTGCGGCTATCTGTCCTCCATATATACAATTACATAAACATACAGACACCTTTTAAGCCCTTCTCCTCTGATCAGGTGTCCATCTATCATTTACCTGGATCACTGTCGCCAAACCATCTGTTTCATAATACATGTAAGCGAATGATCCCAACGTGCTTAAGATACTTTTTAAAAATTATCTGTGTAATTTCTGTTCATATTTAAATTAAGAGGGGGTGGCAGTAGAAACTATAACAGATGTCATCAAGTACACTGTCAAACGATTGCTCTGTACAGACTCGTGTACTTGACTACTGAGAAACTGCTTTCACGTCAGACTTACCTGCGCATTTCATTTACTGCTAAGCTGCTTAGCGGTTCTTATTTATCCAAAGTGCGACACCTGAGCACAGACCCGGGCTGTTAAACAAGTATGAGTCAATGCAGAGGTCAGACAGACTGTCCCAAACAATCTGCAACCACCTGTTTAAAATCGACTTAGAATAGAAAATTCTAAGTCTATTCTTGAGATATTCTTATTTTCTGTTAATAGTTAATCTTTCAAATGACAAGAGATAATGCCCAGATATCTCACCTCATCTTTCATCTGTATATTACATATTGACTGCAGGAGACACTCATGTAGAGCTAGTATCTCACATTTATTATTATTATTATTATTATTATTATTCAGCTGTAAACCTGACGTGTTTCATAATTGCCTTGGCTATGTTAATCATCATGCACTTCAGGAGTCGTCAGGACGCGGGGAACACAGATGAGAAATTAAAATGGAGCCACGAAGGAAGCAAAACAAGACACCTTAACATGGAAACACAAGACCTTCACAATAAAACACAAAACGGTGAACGTATATAATACAATATATACCTCAGAGTGAAATTTGGAAACATGACACTTTTCATTTCAATACGTACATTTAAAAAACAAAAAAACAAAAAACAAACAAACCCTCAAACCACATTTAAATTACAGGCAAGACAATGTAAAAAAACAGCTGTAAAAAAAACAAAACAACAAAAAAAAAAAAACAGATAAAATCAAAGTCAGCTGTCCAGCCACTCCAAGTCTTCCCCTTCACCACCATAAGATTTGTGAGTTACTGCGTAGTCCCATAACAGCTCCTCACCAACTGTGATGTCCTTCAGGGCAATGAAAAGTATTGTCTCCTAAGGTCCTGCAGGAAAGTTCATTGTAAACTTCTGGGGCTTGATGTTGGGATTTTTCCAGGAATGGTTCATTTGCATTCCATAGGTTTCAATGTCGGGATGACAGGCACAGGGGAATGCAGTGGCATCGATGCACATACCTCGGTCACACTTGTCCCTGAAGAAGAACAGATACCCCGACTGGGGCCTCAGTTTCCCTTCTGCTTCACTGATGTATGTCCCGTGGTAATCGCACACGACATCCCCTTTGCAGGAAGGCATAAGTGCGATCACACCTGTAAGTTGAAAGAGACCATCGGTCATGACAAGGCTCTTAGAAACGTTCACTGGCAATTTAAAGACCGTGTAGTGTAAATGATGTGTGCATTTTACCGTTGCCCTTCCATTCCCCAAAGTCTTGCAAAGCCAGGCCCTTCCACTTCTGCTCTGCAATCGAAGACATGAGGGACTCGTTGTCTTGTATACTGGGTTGCGGAGCAATCCAGGCCTGCAAGATGGCATTGACAGTGGGCTTGTTGGTGTGTCATTTCTCCTTGTCCAAAGCCATCTGTGCTCGTGCAGGCTTAGGTGGGTTACCTCTTCTGGCAATTGACTGACCTGCTCAAGTGGTCCCAAAGCGAGGTACAAGAAATAATGCAAGTCATTAGTGCAGCTTAAAAACAAAAAAATCAACCATATGCATTTTAGTCAAACACATTTGTACCTTGAAAAATTCCTTATATTTATAATTGAGCTTTCTGTGTATATTTGATAAGTGGTTCTCAAATTGTGGTACGCGTTTCACTATGTGGAATCCATCTAGTGGTATGCGGGAAGTCTCCCAAAAAATTTCTATCATTTATCTCATGTAATTGAGGGATTTCTGAAAAATTAAAAACATACTATACAATACAATTTTATTTATATAGCACATTTAAAAACCCAAAGGCACACCAAAGTGCTTCACAGTAATATGTCCTGCTATCACTTCTGACATAAAGGAAGACGGGAAACCCAAACAGCAATGACGTTTGTAAGGTTATTGAAATTGGGTTAGCTAGTATACAGGGTGGGCCATTTATATGGATACACCGTAATAAAATGGGAATGGTTGGTGATATTAAAGTCCTGTTTGCAGCACATTAGTATATGTGAGGGGGCAAACTCCTCAAGATGGGTGGTGACCATGGTGGCCATTTAGAAGTCGGCCATCTTGGATACAACTTTTGTTTTTTTCCCCAATAGGAAGAGGGCCATGTGACACATCAAACTTATTGGTAATGTCACAAGAAAAACAATGGTGTACTTGGTTTCAACATAACTTTATTCTTTGAGTTAACTATGAGTTATTTACAAGTTTCTCTTTGTTCACAGCCATTGACATGTCGAAGAGGTTAACACGTGAGGAGCGGATCGAAATTGTGTTGATATCTGGTGAAGGCAGTAACCGGGTCATTGCAGCAGATTTCAATGACACCCTACGAGACCACCCATCTCCCATGCTACAGTTAGCAAACTGCTTGCTAAGTTTCGTGAAACTGGTTCAGTGTTGGATTTGCCAAAATGTGGACGCAAGAAAACTGTCACTAATGAAGAAACATCAGTGGCTGTCCTAGCTTCATTCAGCAAGAGCCCACAGCATAGCACTCGCCGCATGTCACTGGAGAGTGGCATTAGTCAAACATCCCTTCGGTGGATATTAGCTACTGTAGGAATGTTTAGCTGTTTTAGAGTTGAGAAATGTGTTAACATAGAATCTAGAATTATTGTAGAGACACTGACACTGCCCTCAATGTAATAGAGGCCTGATTGTGTCATGAACTTAGGAGTAGATTTTAGGAGACCCTCCCCAGTTGGACTGTGAAACTAAGACAAAGAGGAGTAAATGCTGAGTGGAAATTCCCCAGAGGATATCTGGGTGGGGGTCTCAACATTTGTAACTGGATAACTGTGGTCTGGAAGGGAGATGGGTTTTTATGACCTAGGGAGTCACCTACACCCACAGTGCTTTAACTGTTATGCACCCACACCCACATGCACACTCACGTGCACTCACACATACATACAGGTACGCACATACATTCACTCACGTGCGCTCACATAGGCATACGAGTACGCGCACACACAGGCACTCACATGCTCGTGCATACACAGAGTTTGGAGCACACCATGGGGGTTTTATGATGGGGTCGCCTCTATAAAGCTGGCTGTAACAAAGGGGTGAAGATTTTGCAGAGGGACACACCGGCCTCGTCTTCCCTTCTAGAAGTGCATGCTTAAATGAAGATGAATAAAGGTTTTGTGAAATAACTACTGAGTTCCGGTGCCGTCTCTGGAAGTTTCGACGAATAAAAGAACCGGGGTAAAACTGATTTCGCAACACTACTCACAAATGGCACCCTTACAAACTCCAGCTACTGCAGCATCTCAACGAGGATGACCCAGATCGGCGCACAGAATGGACAAAACAAAAATTGGAACAGGACCCCCAGTTCACGCAGAAGATTTTGTTCAGTGAAGAGGCAAACTTATGTGAATGGTGAAGTTAACAAACAAAACCACCGCTATTGGTCTGACACTAACCCACATTGGATGGATCCCTCCAAGACTGTTGAAACAACAAAAGTGATGGTTTGGTGTGGTATATGGGGTACAACGATAGTGGGTCCATTCTTCATCAATGGAAACCTCAAGGCCACTGGATATTTGAAATTGCTACATGATGATGTGTTTCCCTCTTCATGCACTGAAGCTGGCACGTTCCCTGAGTTTTTCCAGCAAGATGGTGCACCACCACGTTATGGGTGCCAGGTCCGAGCATACCTAGATGAACAGTTTCCTGGAAAGTGGATTGGTCGTCGTGGGCCAGTTGAATGACCCCCAAGGTCTCTCAATCTGACCCCCATAGACTTTTATCTTTGGGGTCATCTGAAGGCAATTGTCTATGGTGTGAAGATACGATATGTGCAGCACCTGAAACTACGGATACTGGATGCCTGTGCTGGCATTTCTCCTGCGGTGTTGCTATCAGTGTGTGAAGAGTGGGAGAAGAGGGTTGCATTGACAATCCAATACAATGGGCAGCACATTGAACACATTTTATAAGTGGTCAGAAACTTGTAAATAACTCATAAAAGAATAACGTTACGTTGAAACCAAGCACACCATTGTTTTTCTTGTGACATTACCAATAAGTTTGATGTGTCACATGGCCCTCTTCCTATTGAAAAAACAAAAGTTGTATCCAAGATGGCCGAATTTAAATGGCCACCACCCATCTTGAGGAGTTTGCCCCCCTCACATATACTAATGTCCACAAACAGGACTTTAATATCACCAACCATTCCCATTTTATTACGGTGTATCCATATAAATGGCCCACCCTGTACAATGAGTATTGTGATGAGACGTGAAGGTAAAATACACCGATGACTTGACAGCAAAATAAAGGAAGAAAAAAGAGGTCTGAAATACAGACAGGAGGTGATGGAAATTGGAAACATACAGGGAAACAGCTAAATGAAATGAAAATAATGACATCACAGTAGAAGAGTAAAATTAAACACTAAGAACAAAGAAGCACAGGACTTTCAAAGTAAAACAGCAAGCTTAACAACATGCAGACATGACACGAACCAACAAGGGAGGCTTGACAACATGAAACACACAGACAAGAAATACATGTCATACTAACTCAGAGGACAAGAACCGGCTTACACAATGGGATATAGATGATAACATTAACTAACACTCAAGTAGTTTCCTTCGGGATAAATAAAGTATTATCAATCAAGTAATTCCTAACTGACATTACCAACACAAGACTTAACATATTTTTAATATAATATGAGAATTCAAAAATACAAGATTAATTCTAATTCAAAGACAAAGCTTTATGCTAAATGTTCAGACATCGTAGCTGACATATGCATATACACTTACTGGACACTTTATTAGTTACACCTAAAAGACTGCTCGTTAACACAAATACCCAATCATGTGCCAATCACATGGCAGACATGCATTGCGGCATGTAGACAAGGTCAAAATGAACTTCGGAGGTTGTCATTGAGCATCAGCATGGGAAAAAAGTAGACTGAATTGAATTTGAGCGTAGCATTGTTGTTACTTGCAGATAGGCTGGGCTGAGCATTTGTGGAACTAATGATCAACTGAGATTTTCGCAAACATCTCACAACAAAATGGTTGCAAAAACTCAATTAATTTAGTGAGTGGCAGTTCTCTGGGACAAACTGTCTAGCTGATACATACCAGAGAATGCATTGACTGCTACAGCTGGTAGGAGGACTACATAAACCCAACATAACTGACCATGTACAACCAGGGATGGCAATAGAGCATCTCTCAACAAGAATTGAGGAAGTTCAAAAGAAAAATTGAAGTCCATGGATGGTTACATACTCAGAACATAAAATATTGAAAGCTGAAATCTTAGAAACGTTTACTCTTACACCAGCTAATTAGTTATGTAGTTAACATCATTGCCATATGGTAATTACTGTAAATAATTGTGATATGTATATTTGATCATATAATTTATCATAATTTGTGATCCAAGAGCTGGTCTTTATTGCTTCAGATTCTACATGCCTTTTATTCAAAAACTAACATTATATTTATTTCAGTCATGCTCTTACACATACCTTCAATACATAGGCACCACATGAAGTTGCATCCTGTTGAATAGGATGAGGCAGTGTGTCACATGCCCATCTTGATGCATTAAGCCCTCTGTGTCTCATGAAAAATCTGAAAGACATATGTAGTAAGGATTCATAAGTTGTTCTGTATAAACAATTTACATGTTAAACCTAGACATGTAAGGTGCGTGTGGGGTACTGGTACAAGCCAGGGGAAGGACATCCAGCAGACATCTTGGCCAAATTAGAAAAACAAAACAAAACACCAGTGTTGTTGACCAGAAGGTGGAAACTGTGCTAGAGTTGGGTAAACACAGAGGAAGAGAGGGGGAATATATGTTCCAGGGAAGTGTGCCAGTGGGGCGGTAACAGAAAGACATGCATTACGGTGGGGGTCAGAATAGGGAATTTCAATGTACGCAGTATGATTGGTAAAGAGAAAGACAGTGGGATTACATCACTGATTGTGTCAAAACCCGTTCTTCTTCGCCATGTTGATGTTTGGTTCTAGGTTTACAGATAACGTTAGGCAGGAATCTCCATTGAGTCATGTTCACAGATGACATTGTGATCGGTTGTGAGAATAGAAATTAAAAATCCACCAAATTTTAATGTTTTAAAAGACAGCCTGGAGGGGTGGAGGTATGCCCTGGAGAGAAGACGAATAAGTTCAGTGGCAGTAAGACAAAATTTTCATGTGTGAATGACTGACCACAGAGGTAGCGATGGAGAGTTATGAATTTAACTTGGGGTTAAACATCCAAAGCAACAGACAATGCAGAAGAGAGGTAAAGAAGCGAATGCAGAGGGTTTGTGTGACAGAAAAATATGTAGGGATAGTATGAGATATAGGCAGATGATCCAAAGTGTTGACCCCCACATGAATAAGCTGAAAGAATAACAAGATAAAAATTAGTGTGTTAACACATAAACTTTACTTCTAAAAAATAACATTAAAATTTCAAGCATAAACGGTTATATCAAATGTATAAATACTGCAAATGAAGGAAGAATGACATTTGAGAATAATAAAATAACAACTCTGTCAAGGAAGCAGCTGTGTGTAGGCAGGCGAGGACCCGAACGCTGGACTCACAACACACGGGGTAAACTTTAAAACACGTCTTTATTAACTGAAAGGCAAGCGGCGATCCAATAACTTCACTGGGATGAACTAAAGCTAAGACACAGGGAAAACACGAGGAAACGCTCGCATCAATGACGCCACACAGAACAGAGAGAGATCCAGACATAAATACACAGAAGGTAATGAGGGACGTGTGAACGTACGGGGACTACAGATGGAAACAATTACACATAACAAGACAGGGAGGACACTGAAATAAAAATATTGACCCAAGACTGGGACCTTAAAGTTAACACAGGACGAAAACCGAGAGGAAATTACTAAATAAAACACCCAAAATATGACACTTTTCTCTATAGAATAAACTCAGCGTTACAAAGTGAGCTTTGAACATAAACCATAATACAAAATCCCAGGGACACAAGACAACTCAAAACACTGGGTCGAGAGACCCAGGATCCCGACAAACTGCGTTTTAGATTAAATGAGGCATAACTTACAAATGTAATTACATAAGTCATTTTGAAATACTGTATACACAGAAGGTGCAGTGCTCCGAAACAGAAAAAGTTGAGTTTTCTAATTGACAGATTTGAGATATGTCACCAAGACTGTTGGATACAATAAAGTAATATGCATGGAATTCATACTTTTAAAATATATTTTAAAAAATGATTGTCTTTGAGCTTATAACTTCTACATCAAAGACTTAAAAATAAATGGAATGTGTCAGGTTGTGTATTTTTGGCAACATCGAGCAGCTCCTAAATGTCAGATGAGGATGTATTAGACAGATTATTTTAAAGATCATTGCAACTACTACAATTTTATGGTAACTTAAAATGACAATTTCTGAGTTTTAAATGTTTTTCTTCTACTGGGTTTACATTGTGTTAACATATATTCAGAGACAAATTTCCCTTGAAATGTCCTGGCATTGTTTGACTCTCCTTTGGCTTTCACCAAGTGGATCGAGAAACACGCTTCTCTTTTCTCCAGGTTTGATCACCTAAATGTTGAAGTACTAGAGTTACAAATATGACTAATTACAAATATAATTAGGCATAGAAACTGAACATTTAACAGTGTTTCCTGAAAACCCTCTCCTGTCTGATCATTTCTTGATAACATTTACAATAATTGATTACGCAGCAGTGGAGAGTGGACTTTATCAAAGTAGATGTCTTTCTGAAAGCGCTGTAACTAAGTTTAAGAATATAATCCAGCCACTGTTATCATCGTCAATGCCCTGTACCAACACAGAGCAGAGCAGCTATCTGAACGCTACCCCAACAGAGGTCGATTATCTTGTTAATAATTTCACCTCCTCACTATGTACGACTCTGGATACTGTAGCTCCAGTGAAAACTAAGGTCTCTAATCAGAAGTACCTGACCCCGTGGTATAATTCTCAAACACGTGGCCTAAAGCAGATGACTCGTAATCTGGAGAGGAAATGGCGTGTCACAAATTTAGAGGATCATCATTTAGCCTGGAGAAATAGTTTGTTGCTTTATAAGAAAGCCCTCCGCAAAGCCAGAACATCTTACTACTCATCACTGATTGAAGAAAATAAGAACAACCCCAGGTTTCTCTTCAGCACTGTAGCCAGGCTGACAAAAAGTCAGAGCTCTTTTGAGCCAACCATCCCTTTAATGTTAACTAGTGATGACTTCATGAACTTCTTCACAAATAAAATTTTTATCATTAGAGAAAAAATTACCAATAATCATCCCACAGATGTAATATTATCTACAGTTACTCTTAGTACCATTGATGTTAAGTTAGACTCTTTTTCTCCAATCGATCTTTCTGAGTTAACTTCAATAATTACTTCCTCCAAACCATCAACGTGTCTTTTAGACCCTATTCCTACAAAACTGCTCAAAGAAGTCCTGCCATTGATTAATTCTTCGATCTTATATATGATCAACCTATCTCTAATAATCGGCTATGTACCACAGGCCTTCAAGGTGGCTGCAGTTAAACCTTTACTCAAAAAGCCATCTCTAGACCCAGCAGTCTTAGCTAATTATAGGCCAATCTCCAACCTTCCTTTCATATCAAAAATTCTTGAAAGAGTAGTTGTCAAACAGCTAACAGATCATCTGCAGAGGAATGGTTTATTTGAAGAGTTTCAGTCAGGTTTCAGAGTTCATCACAGCACAGAAACAGCTTTAGTGAAGGTAACAAATGATCTTCTTATGGCCTCTGACAGTGGTCTCATCTCTGTGCTTGTCCTTCTTGACCTTAGTGCAGTGTTCGATACTGTTGACCATAATATCCTATTAGAGCGATTAGAACATGCTGTAGGTATTACAGGTATTGCACTGCAGTGGTTTGTATCATATCTATCAAATAGACTCCAATTTGTGCATGTAAATGGAGAGTCCTCTTCACAAGGTCAATTATGGAGTTCCACAGGGTTCAGTGCTAGGACCAATTCTGTTTACATTATACATGCTTCCCCTAGGCAGCATCATTAGAAGACATAACATACATTTTCACTGCTATGCAGATGACACCCAGCTCTATCTGTCCATGAAGCCAGATAACACACGCCAACTAGTTAAACTGCAGGAATGTCTTAAAGACATAAAGACTTGGATGGCCACTAACTTTCTGCTTCTTAACTCAGATAAAACTGAGGTCATTGTACTCGGCGCTGAAAAGCTTAGAAATATGGTATCTAACCAGATTCTTACTCTGGATGGCATTACCTTGGCCTCCAGTAACACTGTGAGGAACCTTGGAGTCATTTTTGACCAGGATATGTCCTTCAACGCACATATTAAACAAATATGTAAGACTGCGTTCTTCCATTTGCGCAACATCTCTAAAATTAGAAATATCCTGTCTCAGAGTGACGCTGAAAAACTAGTTCATGCATTTATTACTTCCAGGCTGGACTACTGCAATTCATTATTATCAGGATGTCCAAAAAACTCACTGAAAAGCCTTCAGTTAATCCAAAATGCTGCAGCAAGAGTACTGGCAGGGACTAGAAAGAGAGAGCATATTTCTCCTGTTTTGGCTTCCCTTCATTGGCTTCCTGTTAAATCCAGAATTGAATTCAAAATCCTGCTACTCACATACAAGGTCTTAAATAATCAGGCCCCATCTTATCTTAATGACCTTGTAGTACCATATTACCCTATTAGAGCACTTCGCTCTCGCTCTGCAGGCCTACTTGTTGTTCCTAGAGTATTTAAAAGTAGAATGGGAGGGAGAGCCTTCAGTTTTCAGGCCCCTCTTCTGTGGAACCAGCTTCCAGTTTGGATTCGGGAGACAGACACTATCTCTACTTTTAAGATTAGGCTTAAAACTTTCCTTTTTTCTAAAGCATATAGTTAGGGCTGGACCAGGTGACCCTGAATCCTCCCTTAGTTATGCTGCAATAGATATAGGCTGCCGGGGGATTCCCATGATGCATTGAGTTTTTCCTTTCCAGTCACCTTTCTCACTCACTATGTGTTAACAGACCTCTCTGTATTGAATCATATCTGTTATTAATCTCTGTCTCTCTTCCACAGCATGTCTTTTATCCTGTCTTCCTTCTCTCACCCCAACCGGTCGCAGCAGATGGCCGCCCCTCCCTGAGCCTGGTTCTGCCGGAGGTTTCTTCCTGTTAAAAGGGAGTTTTTCCTTCCCACTGTCGCCAAAGTGCTTGCTCATAGGGGGTCATATGATTGTTGGGCTTTTCTCTGTATCTATGAAGCGCCTTGAGGCGACATTTGTTGTGATTTGGCGCTGTATAAATAAAATTGAATAAAATTGAATGAATAAATAAAATTGACGATGTACTTGTGTCTCGCAAGGCACACTGAATGCACTACTTAATTTATGCTTGAACATAAGATCAAGATGGGTGACAAATAATTTTTTTTTTTTAAAAAAGACCTACAATGTCTTAGTAATATGCTATTCTACATTGTGTCATGTCTTAATCGCAACTGATTCTCCAATTGTCCAACTCGGAGAATGTTTTAAAATGTATTTATATTTTTCCTTTAATTTGTCACCCACTAGTTTATACGCAAATGACCATGAAGTACGAAAAAATTATTACCACCAGCATCCAGTGATGACCTTCATTGACAACTCCCAAAATATACTTGTAGAACACTGGGTCAATCTGTAACACATTAAAAAAAAACAAGTTAAATAGACCCACCTCACTAATACGTATTACAAAACTTTTAAGGACAACTTAATGACAGAATATTGTTTAATACCTTAATTTTTGGCTTATTCCACTTTCATACCCTTGTCATTTCATAGGTGTCAACCACAAATGCTCTTTCAGCACAGTCTTGGTTGAATTTGCTTACCAAGACTGTCAGATAAGCATTAATAACCTGGAATTACAACAACAGACTCACAATAATTGATTTACATTTTTAAATAAATTAAAGAAAGTTAGTTATGCTACAAACATTTTTTGTAGGAAAAAGTGAGCATAAAAACAAAAAGAAAGAAATGTCACTTTACCTCACTTTCTAGTTCCCTTTGTGGAGCTGTTGTCACGGTTGGCAATGGCCGACCGTGGGGATGAGAGAAATGAGGACCCAAAATGCCGGACTTGATGAAGGCAGTGTGTTTATTTACAGTGGTGTAGATCCAAACAACAATAAATCCCCAGTGCGATCCCAACTCCCGTTCCGTGTCTTCTCCCTACTCCCGTGCTCCGTGCTCAGTCTCCGTTCCCTGTGTACCGTCTGTGTGCTGCTTCCTGGTTCCCACAAATCCTCCTGGGGAAACATGCATACAAAGGCAGCCGTGAGTACTTAGCATACCGGCAAACTGGCACTAACCTTGCACATATTACTGAGACTGACGAGAAGTTACTCAACAATCAGCCACACTGTTTTGTAGCTCCTCTGACGAGGCTTAATCGGTGCCAGGTGTGTGTGGAAATTCTTGGGTTGACCGGTCAGCTGGCAGGGCCACACCAACCAGGCCTGAAAGTGCCTGTCACGGCCACACCCTCACACATACGCTCACACCCATACACACCTGCCAGTACACAAACAAGGAACACTGTCATGGCCCCTGTGGCTGCTCAGCTGACTCAGTTTGGCCACAAGTGTTTTCTTATGTGTTGCGCCTGCCTGCCTGCCTCTCTCTCTCCCCTCCCGCGCTCTACCGGGGCGGAGTCTTGGCGACTCCGGCCCCTGCCTTTGACACCTGCAAACGATCATCTAATCATCACGATAACTACTTAAGGCGGCCGCTGGGAATGCATCATCGCTGGAGTTTCATTCGTGCCGTGACTTACCTGTGCTTTTCTCCCTGTGTCAGACCCAACCTTCCAGCGTGAGGACCGCCGCTACGGTGAGCGTAAGAGCCAGAGTACAAGAGCTAAACCTGAGCGTTCTGAGGAGGATCGTTGTACATAGCCCCCTATGTTTCCCTCGCCATGCCTGTGTTTCCCGGAGATCCCTACCTGCGACCTTCACCTGTATATAGCTGCACGTAGTGTCTGCTTATTAATAAATTGTGAACTTTTGAGACAGTCTGCCTCCGAGTCTCTCCTGAGCCTGACAAACACAGGACAGGAGCAGTGCAGAAGACACAACCCTCACATAATAATAATAATAATAATAATAATAATAATAATAATAATAATAATTGTTAGAGTGAATTATTAAATGTTTGTCATTTTTATGTTTACCATTTGTACATTATTTTAATGAATTCTTTCTGTCCTCCCCTCCCCAGATTCTTAAGATTCTGGGTGGGGGGGCGGTAGTGTTTTTTATCACAGGCACATCCTGGTGAAGGTCTGTTTGATGTTGGTAAACTTCCTCCCCTTTGTATGGCTTCACTGTGTTATCTAGGGTGAACCATCTAGGGTGTGGGGGAGACTACCCTCTTTATGACCAAGGATGTTCCTCCTGCTTTTATGTTATATGACCCTTTGATCAGCAGGAGAACACACACACACACACATTCTCACATAACACACACACACAGTGCCTTGTCTTTGTAACCAAGGGGGGTTACGTGGGGAAGGTATGTGTTGTAAACTATTGTTTATTGTGTGAACGTTGTCAATAAAAGGCAGCGAGAGCCGTCGTCGAGGTCATTCGTGATGAGCTGAGATACCGACAAGGCTTCCCTTGCAAGTGAAACGATCGATCGACTGTCTTGTTTTCTTCATGATGAATAAGTCTCTAGAATTAGCGGGGCTTGTGGAAACACAGACCCAACAATAATAATAATAATAATAATAATAATAATAATAATAATAGTCCACACTGCTCACGGACCCCAAGTCCCTGGAATCGGGTCCGTGACAGTAACCCCCCAAAGGTCGGCTCCCAACGGCCCTAAAACAAAAAAAACAAAAACAACAATACAACAATACAACCAACCCAAGGTGGGCAGCGGGCGGTCAAGGACGGAGGGCCCGAAACAAACAAAAAAAAAAGAAAAAAATTGTCCGGCAAACAGAGTCCCAGTCCAAAACGTGTCAAAACCCCAGCTGCGCCTCCAGCGGCGGGGCACACAGTCCCAAAAAGAATCCCCCACTCACCGCAACTCTGACGAGAAAACAAAAAAGTTCCCGCAGCTGGCCAGATGGAAGGCGACCGCAGGAAAACAGCTGGGGCGGCGGCCGCATTGCAGCTCAGGTGGCCTGTCATGGGTCCGGCAGCGACAGTAAACGGTTCAGGTGGCCTGCCGCTGATCCAATGGTGGTGAAGTAACAGCCCTGGCGGCCTGCCACACGTCCAGTGGTAGCGGTGCTGCAGCTCCAGTGGCCTGCCACGGATCCAGTGGCAACGTCATTGCAGCTCCGGTGGCCTGGCTGCCACGGATCCAGTGACGGCGGTGTTGCACCTCCAACAAGTGGTCAAGCGTTCAGTGGTGATGGCGTTGCACCTCCGGCGAGGTCCAGTGGCGGCTGCGCTGTACCTCCGGCGGCCTGTCCCCGGTCCCGTGGCAGCGGTGCTGCCAATACGGTGAGCCACAGTGTAGCACAATACACGATCCACGACGATCTGGCCGTGCCAGACATAGAAGTGGTGTTCGTGCTGGTCCCTCTGGCTTGCTGAGCTCGTCCGCGACCAACACAGGCTCCTCTGGCCCGCTGGGCTCCTCAGCTGGCGGCGCTGGCTCCTCCTGCTCGCGGAGCTCCTCCGGCTGCAGCGCGGGCTCCTCTGGCTCGCTGAGCTCCTCAGGTGGCGGCGCAGGCTCCTCCCGCTCGCGGAGCTCCTCCCGCTCACGGAGCTCCTCCGGCTGTGGCGCGGGCTCCTCTGGCTCGCTGAGCTCCTCCACTGGCACTGTGGGCTCCTCCCGCTCGCTGAGCTCCGGCTCCAGCTCGCTGAGCTCTTCCGTAGGTGGCGGAGGTGATGATATTGTAGTAGATGTGGACGGTGAAGCTGAGAGTGCTGCGGTCGCTGCAGACTGATGGGACGCTGGTGGAGAAGCAGCTGCAGAGGGTGGAGGTGATGATGGTGTGGCATCTACTTGCGGAAGACTGGGCAGCGATGCAGGAACAAAAGACAGGTGAAATGACGGTGGAGTGGGTCCAGCAGGCGTATCGACCTCCGACTGAGGATGAAGATGAGAGGCTGACTGGACTAGAAACTGAGCTACAGGTAGCGGGGCTGAAGACTGAGTGACATGCTGGGCAGCTGACTGCCCAGCATGTCACTCAGGCAAAGATGCAGAAACAGAGACTCCTCCAAGTCTCTGTTAGTACATGACTTAATAATTGATCAACAAATCGATTTACTCTGCCTTACAGAAACCTGGTTGCAGCAGGATGATTATGTTAGTTTAAATGAATCAACACCCCCGAGTCATTCTAACTACCAGAACCCTCGAAGCACAGGCCGAGGGGGCGGAGTGGCAGCAATTTTTCACACCAGCCTATTAATTAATGAAAGACCAAGACAGACTTTTAATTCATTTGAAAGCCTGATGCTTAGCCTTGTTCACCCCAGCTGTAAAGCTCAGAAACCAGTCTTACTTGTTGTCATCTATCGTCCACCTGGGCCATACACAGAGTTTCTCTCTGATTTCTCAGACTTTTTATCTGATTTAGTGCTCAGCTCAGATAAAACAATTATTGTGGGTGATTTTAACATCCATGTAGATGCTAAAAATGACAGCCTCAACATGGCATTTAATCTGTTATTAGACTCAATTGGCTTCTCTCAAATTGTAAAGGAACCCACCCACCACTTTAATCACACTCTAGATCTTGTTTTAACATATGGCATAGAAACTGAACATTTAACAGTGTTTCCTGAAAACCCTCTCCTGTCTGATCATTTCCTGATAACATTTACAATAATTGATTACACAGCAGTGGGGAGTAGACTTTATCACGGTAGATGTCTTTCTGAAAACGCTGTAACTAAGTTTAAGAATATAATCCACCCACTGTTATCATCGTCAATGCCCTGTACCAACATAGAGCAGAGCAGCTACCTGAACGCTACTCCAACAGAGGTCGATTATCTTGTTAATAATTTTACCTCCTCACTACGTACGACTCTGGATACTGTAGCTCCGGTGAAAACTAAGGCCTCAAATCAGAAGAACCTGACTCCGTGGTATAATTCTCAAACACGTGGCCTAAAGTAGATAACTTGTAAGCTGGAGAGGAAATGGCGTGTCACAAATTTAGAGGATCATCATTTAGCCTGGAGAAATAGTTTGCTGCTTTATAAGAAAGCCCTCCACAAAGTCAGAACATCTTACTATTCGTCAGTGATTGAAGAAAATAAGAACAACCCTAGGTTTCTCTTCAGCACTGTAGCCAGGCTGACAAAAAGTCAGAGCTCTTTTTAGCCAACCATCCCTTTAACGTTAACTAGTAATGACTTCATGAACTTCTTCACAAATAAAATGTTTATCATTAGAGAAAAAATTACCAATAATCATCCCACAGATGTAATATCATCTACAGCTACTCTTAGTACCATTGATGTTAAGTTAGACTCTTTTTCTCCAATTGATCTTTCTGAGTTAACTTCAATAATTACTTCCTCCAAACTAGGGCTGGGCGATATGACCCAAAATTCATATCTCGATATTTTTTAGCTGGATGGCGATATAAGATATATATCTCGATTTTTTTTTTTTTTAAAGCCACAAGGTAAGAACAAAAAGAGAGTTCTTAGTCAAAGCTGTGTCCCAGATGTCACACGGGCACCTATTAACATACAGCGTAGATGTACATGAAAAAAACTACTCAAAAATAAATTATGAGCATTTATTAAATAATAATGCTCCATAAATAAAAGAAAACTATGTTGTTTTTGTGCATAACAAAGAACTCACAATTGTGCAGTCAAAATGTAAACTAAAAGACGCTGAGCATAATAACAAAGACAGATTTCACATTTGCTCTGTTCCCAACTTCTACTGCGTGACTGACAGCCTGGAGTTTGAAATCCTCTTTGTAACCGTGTCTCTTAACAGGTGCCATTTATGGCCCTTATACACACACAGTACGGTAATATTACGTTGAAGCACAGTACGTATCACTCCGCGAGGCTCCTCGGTAGCCGTAATGCTCCGACAATCCATCAAGCGGTGCAGCACCTTAGCTTACCAAAGTCGTACTAAAACATTTTTTGACAGATTGCTGAGCGCCGTTTACCACATAAAATCGGTTCGCGGTCATCAAGCACAACCAGAATTCATACATAAGGCGCGCTGTCAACTTTTGAGAGAATGAAAGAATTTTAGGCCGTACATGGCGTTAGCGTGGTTAGCGTGGTTAGCTCGTTAGCTCGTTAGCGTGGTTAGCTCGTTAACACGTTGACGCCGTCCAGCCCCACGCACCGGGCGATGCGCAGTAACTCGTTAACGGAGATTTGCCGTGTCCATCTTGTCGCTGCCTGCAGGTGAAGCAATGGGGGAGGGAGGGGGAGTTGTGTTCAGTGAAGGAGAGGCGAGGCCGAGTAACGTTGCGTAAAGACAAAAGTGGATGAAAGAGAGGCAAACTTGTGGCTCCATAACTATAATTATAACGTAACATAGACTATATCGATATAAAAGATATTGTCACATCTTATATCTCGTATAAAAATATATCGATATTTTTAAAAAACTCGATATATCGCCCAGCCCTACTCCAAACCATCAACGTGTCTTTTAGACCCCATTCCTACAAAACTGCTCAAAGAAGTCCTGCCATTAATTAATTCTTCGATCTTAAATATGATCAACCTATCTCTAATAATCAGCTATGTACCACAGGCCTTCAAGCTGGCTGTAGTTAAACCTTTACTCAAAAAGCCATCTCTAGACTCAGCAGTCTTAGCTAATTATAGGCCGATCTCCAACCTTCCTTTCATATCAAAAATCCTTGAAAGAGTAGTTGTCAAGCAGCTAACAGATCATCTGCAGAGGAATGGCTTATTTGAAGAGTTTCAGTCAGGTTTCAGAGCTCATCACAGCACAGAAACAGCTTTAGTGAAGGTTACAAATGATCTTCTTATGGCCTCTGACAGTGGACTCATCTCTGTGCTTGTCCTGCTAGACCTTAGTGCAGCGTTCGATACTGTTGACCATAATATCCTATTAGAGCGATTAGAACATGCTGTAGGTATTACAGGTACTGCACTTCAGTGGTTTGTATCATATCTATCTAATAGACTCCAATTTGTGCATGTAAATGGAGAGTCCTCTTCACAAGGTCAATTATGGAGTTCCACAGGGTTCAGTGCTATGACCAATTTCTTTTTACATTATACATGCTTCCCTTAGGCAGTATCATCAGAAGACATAGCATTCATTTTCACTGCTATGCAGATGACACCCAGCTCTATCTGTCCATGAAGCCAGGTAACACACACCAATTAGTTAAACTGCAGGAATGTCTTAAAGACATAAAGACCTGGATGGCCGAAAACTTTCTGCTTCTTAATTCAGATCAAACTGAGGTTATTGTACTCGGCCCTGAAAATCTAAGAAATATAGTATGTAACCAGATTCTTACTCTGGATGGCATTACCCTGGCCTCCAGTAATGCTGTGAGGAACCTTGGAGTCATTTTTGACCAGGATATGTCCTTCAACGCACATATAAAACAAATATGTAAGACTGCTTTCTTCCATTTGCGCAAAAAACATAGGTATACACCTTGTGTCAAAATTTGATTGATGGCCCCAGCCTTGACCTTTTGACCTTACCGGAAGTACTCCAGAAGTGACTAATCGAATCCAGATGTGTGTAATATGATCCATAAGCGTGACTAATCGCATCCGGTGGGAAAAAAGGAGGGGAGACAGAATGATCGCGGCAGTTCGTTTTTCATAGACAAGTTTGAATTCTGTTTAAATATTATGACAACAATCTTGATAACCCGTTTTTTTCTCGGTAAAGAGCCATTTCTTTTTTCAATAGCGGCTTTATTTTACTTTCTTACGTTAATCATATTACAGACGCAATAAAATAAAAACCTTTAAGATTATCCGACTAGTAACAGATTGCATTTTATTTATATCTATATATCAATAGTGCCTGGGTGGAGGTAAGCTACACCAACGCTTGTAATGAACAAAAGAAGGACCTTCTATTGCCTTTAGAGAGCCATTTCTTTTTACAATAGCGGATGTATTTTACTTTCTCATATTACAGACGCAATAAAAACCTTTAAGATTATCAGCCTAGCAACAGATTGCATTTTTATAGAGCTGGGTGGAGGCAAGCTACGCCAGCGCTTGTAATTAAAAGAAGAACTTTCTATCTGCTTGTAACCTACAGGCCGCCCACCTCATATGTGTAAAAAAACATAAATAACCCTTAGTGAAAAAAGCACCGTGCACATATTCAGAAATCGGTCTTACTTAAACAATTAAAACACCCCGATGAGGTATTTTGGTTTTGTGCAGCCACTCCTTCTCAGACCAAAGTAATTTTTGAGCTACTTTTACAACGGGTTTTCTCATAAGCAGAAAATAGACAGAATCCCTAAAAGACAACGGCCTTGTTTTACGCACATCAAGAAGAAATCAGATGACTGTCGGTTCATCCCAGTCAATTACCTCCAAGAGATCGGGATGCTTCCTCCGTCGGGTACCATAAGCGTATAAGAAAAAAAAAAAAACCCAGAGAATTTATTATTTTTGTAAGAGTGAGAGAGAGAGCGAATCGATCAAACTTTTCTACAAAACGTTATACCACTCCGGGTCAGGAGGGGCGATATAGCACGGACCATAGTGATGGGATTTCCGGCTCTTTTTAGAGATCAGGCTCTTTCGGTTCGACTCACTAAAAAGAGCCGGCTCTTCAGGTTGTTTTGTTGCTTTAATTAATTTATTATTAACAATAATATTAAATTATGCACAAAAGGAATTACTAACGTAAAAAAAAGTGGTTTTATTTATATATGTTTATATATAAATATATGCGGTGGCCTCTAGAGACAAAATACGCACAAACTCCAAAACACATTTCTAGCATGAACTGAACTTCCAAAGCAGAGCTACTAGATCACTTAAATTACACAATTGAAAGCATGTGTGTATTGTTTGTGTATTTATACACAGGCACTCATATATATTCAAATAATTTAAAAACAATGTTCATTTACCTGTTACTACCACACACCAAATCCAGTTGTTGGTACTTGCTGGCTTGTGTAGCCACTAGGTAACAAAAGCTCAACACTTCGCCTGTATTCTGGAGCACTTCTGTTGACTTTTGTACGTGTTTTGAGTTTTTAAGTGCTTCGGAGTTTTTACGTGCTTCGGAGTTTGTACGTGTTTTTACATGTTTTGGAGTTTTTATGTGTTTTGGAGTTTGTACGTGTTTTTACGTGTTTTGGAGTTTGTACGTGCTTCAGGGTTTGTACGTGCTTCAGGGTTTGTACGTGCTTCAGGGTTCGTACGTGATTTGAAGTTTGTATGTGCTTTGTCTGTAGGGGCCACCGTAAATATACTTTTATTTATTCACTCCACATAAAATGTAATAAATAAATCATATTATACAAAAATCAACTATTCACATTTCAACTTTTAACTATTTAAATTTTCAGCTTTTTCCTTTTACAAATTTAAAGTGAAACAACACAAAACACTGCAAACCACAACACAATTAAATATAAATTAAAATATGAAAACAAAAATCATCTGCAACTGAAAATAGTTGTGGATGATTACTATACCTTTCTAATGTGACGTTGTTGTCCCTGGCTCTCTTTCTCTCCCTCTGGCTCTGTTCCTGTGCTACTGAGTGTAACTACCGCCCCTCCCCCCTCTGCCCAGCGTAAAGCACAAGGCTCGCGTGCTGAGTGAAGCAGAAAAAAAGTGCGAGAGAGAGGCTGAGAGAAAGAAAAAGAAAAAAAAAACCCACGTGACGGCTCGCGTCGTTCACGTCAAAGATTCGGCTCTAAGAGCCATTTCGTTCGCGAACGACCCATCACTAACGGACCGGCTGGATGACTACCGGTATAACCGGAAGCGTGGCAGGGACTTTCCCTTTGACCTTCATTCAGCTCCATGATCAGCCGTTAAACCTTTCCTCAATATTGCTGTAATGTAACAACAAAGTTAGTTTTTTAAGATCAGACAGGTCCCAAAACATTCCTTACATATTACCACAGTCACTGAATAAGCATCTGTGGCAGAAATAAGCTTCAGGGACTGACTTGTTTTTTAGAACCGACCTTTGGCTTAATTTTTGACCCTAATAAAAAACAAAAAACAAAAAACAAAAACCACGATACTGTGGTGAATACTTACCTCAACTTTGATAGTTTTTTTTCACAGCTATTTATTTTGGAAAAAAGTAAACATGTCACAAGGACACAATGCACATTGCAGAGTACATGCATGGGAAGTAGGAATTCCTCCTCTCTATACTTACGCTCCTCCCTAACAAATTCCAAGTCATCATCTCCATATTGTGCGTCCCACTTTTCGAGTTTCATTGAAGTGTATCCAAGTGCACAAGATGTAAAACAATGTATTCGTTTTTTAAGCCTCTTACCGAGTCCCCGTCAAGATGCCATTCATTTAAGAGACTAATAATTTTTTTAATTTAAGTTGTGCTAACTTCAACGCAGTAACATTACAAATAAAACATATTAGAACTCATTTTTTGTTGGACGCAAGAACAACTCGAGCATCTTTCTTTCGGAAGCCGAACTAGGGCTTACAAGTTTGCCGTGACCCTGGGGACCAGTGCGAGGTTGTGCAGGGTGGAGGGTCCAGACACTCCCACAGCGCAGACTTTGTTATCCGCACATAGCGTTTCTGGTGTGTCTTATGCAAAAGAGACAATACAGCGTGTTTCTCTGCTCCCGGTAAGCATGTCTGTTGTAGCCTGCCCTTTATAAATATCTCTTTGATTATTCAAACAGTGTTTAAAATGTGACTCGTTTGTTATCCAAAAACATTTTATCTATGTTACTGATTTAAAATATACATATATATTTCAAGTTTTTAGCTCAAACAGACTCTTGAGCATATTCATATAGCAAATCCACATAACCAGTGTGCACCCTAATGTACATCTTTTAAGTGTATGTTAATCAGTACATGAAGCGTACCTCTGAAAAGAGTCCATCATTTGTGAATTTATTGATTTGTTTTTTAACTGCAGTTTTCACAAACTGCAGATGATGAAATCCTCTGTATTGTAGAAAATGTCTCTAAACTATCGCTGTTCCTACTTACTGAGTTCCCTAGCTACTTCTTTACTATGTGAATAAACAACTTGAACAAGAAAGGATTTAAAGACACATTGAAGCAAAGGCGCAAAAAATTTGTGATGAAATTTATGTGACTGTTCTTCTGAAATCCAACAGAGAGTGAAAATCCAAGAGCTGCTGCAGTCCTCTGCATTAATGATCTTTCTGTTTCTCTCTTTCTGCGTGTGTGTGTGTGTGTGTGGACGTGTGTGTGTGTGTGTGTTCACAGAGGGGAGGTCACAGCAGGAGTTCCCTGAGTTGACATGTATGAACCATAAAGTCAGTTTGGACTGAGGAGCAGTTGGTAAACTACATTCAGTCTTGACAAAATTACTTTTTTATCCAACGCATGCACAAGAAATCAAATCTCTGTATCACAATGATTTCATTAAAGCCTTATTATTTTATGGGGGCAATATCACAAATTTGATCATTAATAGGGAACAAAAAAGGAGGATCACATCAGCAATGAGAGACAGAAGTCTTGACACGTGCTTATAACTTAAAAACACAAAAAAAAAACCCAGTTACAGCTGGTAAGATTTATGGTATAAACCAGACTTTCACAGTCTACATCTTTACAGGGTTTTTTTCTGCTTTTGTTCACTCCTAGTGTGATTAAAAAACAACAACCACAAACACAGAGCCCACTAAGTATTAGCCGCTTTCCCCCCCCTAAACAGTCAGTTGACTGAGAGAAATGCAATCCATTATTGTGAACGCGGAAAGAGATGTGCTCCATAGTCAAACTTATATTTCCTTAACTTACATCCTATGTTCTGTTTAATTCCGGCATCCCTTTGTGGTTTGATGGAAAATTGGTTAAACCATTGCTCAACTTATGTCTTACGGAGCCCCGCAGGGGACATGGGAGAAAAAAAAATTAAGACGGACTTTTGCGAGATCTCGCAAAACTTTTGCGAGATCTCACAAAACAAACTCGGGATCTCGCAAAACTTTTGCGAGATCTCGCAAAACAAACTCGGGATCTCGCAAAACTTTTGCGAGATCTCGCAAAGCAAACTCGGGATCTCGCAAAACAAACTCGGGATCTCGCAAAACTTTTGCGAGATCTCGCAAAAGTTTTAGCCGCATTCTTCCCATTAGCTCGAAGCTAACGGGAGGTCGAGACCTCCCGTTAGCTTCGAGCTAATGGGAGGTCGAGACCTACTACAGCCGGGAGGAACACCGCTTTCCCGGCACATCGTGCCTCGACCGCCCGGTTGGCTTCGAGCCAGCGTCCGAAGAATGCGGCTAAAACGTTTGCGAGATCTCGCAAAAGTTTTGCGAGATCCCGAGTTTGTTTTGCGAGATCTCGCAAAAGTTTTGCGAGATCCCGAGTTAGTTTTGCGAGATCTCGCAAAACTTTTGCGAGATTTCGCAAAAGTCCGTCTTAATTTTTTTTTCTCCCATGTCCCCTGCGGGGCTCCGTAATGTCTGAATGACGGCAGATAATTGTGATGAAAAGGAAACTGACCCCGTAAGCACTTTGCAGCTTCAAGTCGAGGGCTCGTGGAAATAAGGTCAGGAGGTGTCCGGCGTGAGTACGCGTGCAGCCTGACAACCCATTTGGGACATCTGACAGACTCATCAGTGTAACTCAGGGTGTGCAGCAACTCCTGTATACTAAACAGAAGAAAAGTATTGTGTAGTGCTTCTTTTTTTTTACAACCAAGATTCCAGGGCTCATGCTTATATGGTTTTCTTTTATCCAAAAAACAGGTTAGTTTAGCAATCGTGTAACTGTGTCCTTGACCTTTTTACCGGTTTGAGGAGTTGGTTCCCTGGTCCAGATATTTGGGATGGTTCAAATGCCGAGTCTCCAAATGCAAACAAAAGGATATTTTCCACTTTATATCTTAAATGTGTGTAAATGAGATCGGATGATGTCCGATAAAAGTAATAAACAATAAATGTTAATCAGTTTTTTTTTTAACTTTGCAGACTCATTTACCCACTCAGCAATAAAAAAAACCACTCAGCAATAAAAAACGATCATCGATCATCTTAAAAAGATTATGAACATAATGCATTATATTTTGTTTTTTGCTACATTAACAACTTTTCCAGCTGTCTGGCCCCACCTTATCATGCGAATTCCTGAGGTCAGATGGCCCAGGATGTGAGTGACCATCTTTGAACAGAGGTGGTGGTTTACGACACCAACTCTCTGCCATCTATAATCCAGTTTTGAGTTCCCTCCCCAGACGCCTTAATGCCCACTCACATCCTGGGCCATCTGACCTCAGGAATTCGCATGATAAGGTGGGGCCAGGTTTCACAAAGAGCTCACCCGAAACCCTGGCTGATTGGGACCCACACCCAGTTTCACACCTTGGCTCAGGTGATTACAGGATCATCAGGGGGTCCTTTTGTCCCTCTGAGGGGGGATACTCCCACTAGGTTTAAATCTGGGACTCCCCACCATTTGACCTTAGAACTGAAGAAGCTTCTCGGATGAGAGGTGAAACGTCTTCAAGCAACTTAAAGAAGTCCAGATGTTTTTCTTTGCAAGCTCCTTTGACTAGTCCATGCATTTATTACTTCCAGGCTGGACTACTGTAATTCATTATTATCAGGATGTCCTAAAACTCCCTGAAAAGCCTTCAGTTAATCCAAAATGCTGCAGCAAGAGTCCTGACAGGGACTAGAAAGAGAGAGCAGATTTCTCCTGTATTGGCTTCCATTCATTGGCTCCCTGTTAAATCCAGAATTCAAACTCCTACTCCTCACACACAAGGTCTTAAATAATCAGGCCCCATCTTATCTTAATGACGTTGTAGTACCATATTACCCTATTAGAGCACTTCGCTCTCACACTGCAGGCCTACTTCTTGTTCCTAGAGTATTTAAAAGTAGAATGGGAGGGAGAGCCTCCAGTTTTCAGGCCCCTCTTCTGTGGAACCAGCTTCCAGTTTGGCTGCCGGGGATTCCCATGATGCATTGAGTTTTTCCTTTCCAGTCACCTTTCTCACTCACTATGTGTTAACAGACCTCTCTGCATTGAATCATATCTGTTATTAATCTCTGTCTCTCTTCCACAGCATGTCTTTATCCTGTCTTCCTTCTCTCACCCCAACCGGTCGCAGCAGATGGCCCCACCCCTCTCTGAGCCTGGTTCTGCCGGAGGTTTCTTCCTGTTAAAAGGGAGTTTTTCCTTCCCACTGTCGCCAAAGTGCTTGCTCATAGGGGGTCATGTGATTGTTGGGTTTTTTCTGTATCTATTATTGTAGGGTCTACTGTACAATATAAAGCGCCTTGAGGCGACTGCTTTTGTGATTTGGCGCTGTATAAATAAAATTGAATTAAATTGAAGGCAAATTACAGCGCAGGAACACGAGAAAACACGGTGATGCAGGACGCTTGCAATACTTTGGTCACTTCAGTGCACGCAGTCCCACAAAACTGGATGTCACGATGCATAAATGTGACATATTTTACTCCATATTCATTCCTGCTGTCTTACTGTTTATATTTTACTGCTGCACAGTCAGCGTGCAGCACCTATCATGGCATTTTGCATGTACAAGGACAGTAAAAGGCTCTTCTACTCTATTCTATTCTATTGTCATTTGCAAACACGGATGCAGCCGTGTATTTATGTGGAACATTTGTAATATTACTGGACATTTGAACCTAGGCCAATATCAACGAGTTACAGCAGCTTTGAATTTATTTCAGACTGGATGTAGCCAGTTACAATTCAAGTCTCACATAAGAAGTATTTTGTTAACTTTCAAATCAGATAAAAGCTTAATTGAAGAGTGTACGGCATCACTAACACCTGAGGGTGTTCTATAGCAAAATCAACTGTGATGTGCAAACGTTTGGAGGCCTCGAGGGCCAAAAGGTCAGATTGCTGACTCAGAACAGGACGTTTACATGGAACTTGCTTTTGACAAACATTGCAGTACCTCCACCTTTTTTGGGTTGATCTGTCCTATATACATTATAGCCATCAATACTTATAAGCCTACTTGTAATAGATTTGTTTAATCAGTGCAATGTGCCCATACACAAAGCATATCATGGAACATAAGCGACCAAGATGGATATGATGTGGTTTAACATTCCCAGAGATAAGAAGTAGCAGAAGAACGACACGCTTCAGTTTAAAGATTTCCTCGAATTATTTTTTATAATCTAATTCTATTCTAAAATCATGTTTAAAGGAAAGTACAATTGTTGTGAAGAGCCATAACACAAATCATTTGGGGCAGTTCCACAAAAGAGAAGAACAAGGGCACAGGTAAAGACTTCATTCACCTCAGTGCACCGTCACTTTTGTACACCACGAAGAAAAAGTTGAGAAAACGTAAAATTTCAAGGCAACATGATGCAAGAGATTTTTGAGTTTTCTCAACTTTTGCAACTGTTGTTGACTTAACTAAGATTTACAAGTTCTGCCAAATTGGTTCTTCTTGTTCACCTAATTAGGATAATCCTGGAAGTCTAACGAAGAAATTCTGGTTTCAATGCCATGTTTTTCTGCCTTCACCAAACAAGGATATTCTTGTTGAGTAATCATACAATTCTTACTCCAGTGAGTTGAAAATGTACTTATATAAACAAAGGAAAATGTATGCTGTTATTATACTTGAAAAAACACATAATAAATAGATATAGAATAAAACAAAGCACAATTCAATGTTATCTAAAAGCTTATTTATTTTGTTCAACAGTGCTTTCAGTACATTTCAGAATGTCATGGGCAGTAGGGTGAATTTCTGTTAAAAAAAAAAAAGGAAAAAAAAGAAATAACAAACAAAAACGTGTTGCCAGTTTCTTTTGGGTGCTTTGAGCACCCCAGCAGAGATGTTAAAATTCCAGAGTCCAGAACCAAAATGAAAAGTGTCCAGCAACTTAATAATGTACGCACACACCCTGACCGTCTTGTAAAAGCTTAACATAACTATTTCACCTTAAGGAACCGGACCACGGTAGGTTTTAGAAAACCCATCCAGAATAATTTTGTTGGCCCATACAGGGACCCCAAAGGTCAAAGCTTCTGTTTCCCTGCTCACGCAGTCCTACCAACAACTACCCACTGTGAAAACAGGCAGGTAATAACGTTTTGGCACATTATTTATGATAAGAACCCACCGTGAGGGGAAATGCAGTTGTGGAGAAGATGAAACCACAGAACATGTTTGATGACGCTGTCAGAAATATGAAGTTGGGAAAAAGCGACTGATGCAAAGCCCCAGTAAAGTGAAAATTAAAGTGGATCTTATTGATATACTGTAAAAGAACTGAAGAAAGGAACGATATCAGGCTATATTGCATTTTCTCAGACAGACTAACTTATCTGATAGCCTTTGATTTTTGTTTTCTTTCAACGAGGGCAGCTGGATTCACGGCGTATTGATTATAGGATAAAATATCAAAGAAAAGATGTCTAGTTTGACTTTGGTAAGAGACATAAATCCCTTGAGGACTGTCAGGAACAGCAGCCCGTGTAAACATCAGCCGACATTCCTGAGTGGCTTTCCTCTGGTCCTCACGTCACGCCGAAGGATGGCGGTAATGCACACGGTCGCTGTTTGACAACCGCCAATAAAACCCACGAAGAAGAACCCGAGGTCGGTTTGGATAATGGCGGGTGTTCTGACAGAGAAACAACTTGCTCGTCATGTGTATTCTTTATTGGAGGTAAACATTGAATACAATATTAACTAAATAAAGTCATAGTTGTGCTCACATAGCATTAAACGCTGCTCTGTGATTTGTTTGAACGGTTTGGCTCATTAATGCACTGAAATGATTAGTGATGTTTTCTAAGGGACTGTGTAGCTGATTTGTCTTCGGTACATGTTGGACTTGTTCTACATGAATATTTTTACAGCCGTTTTCCTGCTGCGTCCTTTCTTCTTGATCTTTTGACTGCTGCCTCATGCGGTCAAATAGAAACAGTACTGCTGGAGCCACAGATCCGCTGTGCCTTTGGTCATGACTCTTTTCCTTTGCCTTGATGTGACTCTGTTGTCGTGTGTGTGTGTGTGTGTGTGTGTGTGTGTGTGTGTGTGTGTGTGTGTGCGCCGTGTGCGTGTTGAGGCTGCGTCCTGCCCCTTGGTTGAAGGTCTGTACCTGCAGGAAGCAGACAGTATGCTGCAGCTGCTGTGCGCCCCCTCACAGCACCGCACGGACATACTAGCGTGGATCTGCAGCAGGTAGGAGAAGCTCTGCTCATGTACCACAAATAATCTGTTCATCATTATGAACTCCGCCGTGTGTTCACTTCACAGTATCAGCCCAAGCTTCACCAGTTCAAAGCCGATGTCAGTGAGATCCAAGGAGCCTGATGTTCTGACTAAAGGTAACGTAGCTGTGCACAGAGTCCACCAGATGTTTTTGCTGCTTGACACCAACTGTGGTGGTTTATGTCCAAGCAGATATGGCTGTTCTTGGGCAGGAACTTTTGCTATGCCGAGCATCTGATGTGGACCTGATTAGGGTGAGAGTTTGTATTCAATTAGTGATGTTATTGTTTCACACATACAGACATGCAGCATCACAACACAAATAGTAATCACACATCCATGGTTCTGTGTTTAATCTCTGAAGGGTGATGCAAGTCCGCGGCGGCAACTTCAGTTTCTGGAGCAGCTTTTAGCTTTCGTCCCAGGCTGCGTGAAGTCTGCTGGGCACACAGCTGATGGAGAGCTGCTGCTGAAGGAGTTCTTTGGTGCTGAGAATCTGCCACACCTCACACAGACGCTCAGTCCTGCGTTTGACCCTTGGCCGACACACATCAAGTATGTTTGCTGTCTGATGATCTCTTTTTACACACATTGCTGAAAGACTCATTCATGGATGCTTGGTGAATCCTAATCGAATTCATTGTGTGCTGTTGTACAACCACAAATCAGAAGAAGTTGGGACGTGTGTTAAAGTAAAGTCAAACTGAAACCGTGCTTTGTTAAATCATCTTTGACCTGTATTATATTGAAAACAGTACAACAGCACATTATTTAATGTGTTCTTCATGAATTTTATTGTTGTTTTCAAAATAAACACGTATTCCAGTTTTGGTTCTTCCAACACATTTCAAAAGCAGTTGGAACAGTAAAGCATGTACTGGTTTGTAATGTTGTCACTTAAAAGACGTTTAGAGACTGAGGACACTGAGCGATGAAGTGATTCAGGTGTCATTTTGTCCCATTTCTTCCTGCAAATAAGTCTTAAGCTGGGCAACAGTACGGGGTCTTTGTCACCACACATTCTGGACTGGAGACCTGTCAGGACTGCAGGCAGGACTTTGTAACTTTGTTCTTTGGTCCGGAGCACACAGCATCCATTTCTCCCAAAAAACAGTGATTGATGGTAAACGGACTGGTTCTTTTCTACTCTTCTGAGCACTCAGAGTGCTGTACACAACTTGTGTATTCACACAAGCACATTTTCTGTGTGCTTTCTAACTAACATTCACACTCTGATGGATGCATCGGAGAGCAATTTGGGGTTAGTATCTTGCCCAAGGATATTTGGCACGCAGACTAGGGGAAGCCAGGAATTGAACCATCAACCTTCCGATCAGTAGATGACCTGCTCTACCGCCTGAGCTACTGCCACCCAATTGACATGAAATTATTGATGTGATCACAGTGTACGTTTCCACTGTGACGTGGTCCATCCCAGATGCCTGTGAGCCCAGAGAAGTCCACGGCACTTCTGTTAACACACGGCTTTCCTTTGGCTCAGTACAGTTTTAACTGCCATTTGTGGATGTAACTATATACTGTGGTACTTGACAAAGGTTTGCCAAAGTGGTCCTGAGCCCATGCGGTGATATCGCTTATAGATGAATGACTGTTCTTGATGCAGTGCCGCCTGAGGGATCGGAGCGGTTGTTCAGCTTACGCTTGCGCCCTTGTCCTTTATGCACTGAAATTCCTCCAGATTCCCTGAATCCTTTAATTCTATTATGCACTGTTGAAGGTGAAATATCCAAATATCTTTCTTTGAGGAACATTGTCTTTAAACATTTTGTCTCGTATTTGTTGCAAACTGCTTCTCCTTGGCCCATCTTTGCTCCTAGAGACTCCAATAAAAGGACTAGACCTTTCTCAGATGCTGCTTAGACATCACCTGTTTCCAGTCAGATCATTATTTAACCAATTTACGTGATTATGAGCCCTAAATTGCTCCTGTCCCAACCTTTTTTCGAATGTGTTGCAGGTCTGAATGACAGAAAAGGACAAAACATGAAATATTTTGTGTTCATATTCTCTGCAATGAATCACGAGTCAAAGGAAATTTAGAAATTGCTACTTTCTTTTTTTTTTTTTTTATTTGTTTTCCAAACTGTCCCAACTTTTTCTGATTTGGTTTGTAGGTGAGAAGCCTCTCTGACTTCTTTTCTGTACCTCATAGGGCTCTGTGGAAGAACACCAAGTCATCTTATAAGCCAAACAGAGAAGAAAATGGAGATATTGTTGCCCTTCTACAGGCGACTCAATCAGCACTGGAGCAGCTGCAGTCAAAGGTCTGACAAGGAGAAAAAAAGGGAAACTGTTATTAAAGCACCAACAGAAAGCTCAAACATCTTGTTTGACATGTGCGACTGTCATGGTGGTAAAGCATGCCGTTTGCTTCGTCCCCTCAGTGTGTATTCCTGAACAGCGAGGCCCAGAGTCCTCCCGCCTTCTCTCCAAGCTCACTGCGTGTAGCAGCGTCTGACCTCCAGCAACTGATGGCCACCTTCAGCCATGTTTATGAGACAGACCTGAGAGTTTACTGCAGCAGAGACCCCCCCAGCTTCAGCTCAGAGACAGAAGTCTTCCAGAGGGTCCAACAGCTGCTGCTGGCCTGCAACACGGTACTCACAAATAAGCCCACTCTGTTAAAGTCACACCTGTGTCATTTGGACACCCACAGTCCCAGAGACTTGCACATTAAATCATTTTAGGGCTGCCCTTAAATCATTGACTAAATATTAGCAAATGAGGAAAGTCTCAGTTGACCAAGTTTGGAGTTTGGTGGAGGGAAAGCAAAGCAAATCATTTACCTTCTTATTTACAGACGTGGCCAAATGTTTTGAGAATAACACAAATATTAGTTTGCTGCTTCAGTTTTTACGATAGCAATTTGCACACACTCCAACTTCTTTACCATGAACATGAATTTGACCGAGCAACCCAACGATCATATGACCCCCTATGACAGGGGTAGGGAACGTTAGTCCTTGAGGGCCGGCATCCTGCAGGCTTTAGATCTCACCCTGGGTCAGCACACCTGAATCACATGATTAGTTCATCAGGCCTCTGAAGGACTTTAGGACATGTTGAGGAGGTCATTTAGCCATTTCAATCAGCTGTGTTGGATCAAGGACACATCTAAAACCTGCAGGACACTGACCCTCGAGGCCTGGAGTTCCCTACCCCTGCCCTATGAGCAAGGACTTTGGCAACAGTGGGAAGAGAAATGGAGATGTGTCTTAATTCTGGGAGTGTGACTGCACCTCATACACTCCCCTTTTAGTTTTGTTACTGTTTGAATTCCTGCATTTCACAGCGTCTGTTCTCGTTTTTCGTGCCCACACTCTGCTCTTTTGTTTCGTCTCAGTAGTACCTGGGATCTACCTGCTGTCAGTCAGAGGGCTGCCGTGAAGCTTTTCCCAAACTCCGGTCACAGACTCAGATATTAGCTTCCAGCTGTTCTCTTTCTATAGACACTGATGATCTAAGTGAAGACACGGTTAAAAATAATACATTTACAGCCAGAAACAAAAACCTGTTTCTGTAGCTAAATTATTTTCCTCCTCCTTAAACTGAATGGTGTTTTGATCGTTCTGTTTTTATAACCCAGCAGTTGGTGCCACGTTGATGGGAAGGTGTGCAGACACAGGCAGCCGTACAGCCAACTTCTGCCTGGTCTGACCTGAAACCTCTTCAGGTCCTAGCTTTGCATACTAATGGCTTTTTCAGGGTTGTTGTAGTGGCAGCAGATACCTTGGACGTGTTTCACAGAGGTGTTGAATCTATCCCACCAAACGTCTCTGAAACAGTTAGTCTGAACCTTCATTTAGTCCGGACTGTTTGCAGGCCTGATAGCAGGTCGGTGTAACTAATAAACTGACACTGCTCGTAGGACAGGAACATAGTGACGTGTTCTGTCCTCTGGTGTGTGCGTCTGTCAGGAGCTGGAAATGCTGAAGGAAGTGTCAGAAGCTTCTGAGTCGGTGAGCGAGGAGGTGAAGCAGCTTCAAACGCAGCCTCGCTACTGGAGCCGAGGAGAGAAGCACACGTTACGTAAGTCAGTTTAACACTCATATTTAGAGTTTCTTACATATTGTTTATTATTTGTTTCCTCTTTTTTCTCCACTAGCCGATCAACTGGAGAAGGTTATTGGGCGAATTGGAGGCTTTCTGTCTCAGCTTAGTTCATAACGTCATTCAGAGGGATGCACTCATCAGATTCACTGAGGAGGCTCTGGTGGTGTTAAGACGGAGACAACACAGCTTGGACGTGTTTCACAGAGGTGTAAGGGACAGACGTGTGTGTGGTCACTGCAGTCAGACACCCTGTTTAATCTGAGCATGACTGACATGTTGTTGTGTGAAACAGAAAGTGTCACTGTTGGTGAGTCGAGAGTTTTTACATCGTTTTTTTTTTTTTTTTTTGAGAAATCAGTGATGACATTAAACATGTTGCTATGCTTCTTTGTTTCATGATGATTACTGAAACTGACCATTTTACACTCAGCGGTCACGTCACATCCCCCTGCAGTCGTGATGGGAAATACTCCAGACCAGAGTGGGAAGAGAGTATGTTCCCTACAGTTGGGGTGAAGGAAGCACCATGAGTCGCAAAGACCAAAATCACTCATGTACTGTCTGATTATTAGGATTCAACTTTGTCATTACACATGTATGAATACAGGGTAACAAAGTACAGTATAAATACAGTATAACTGGTGGACAGCAGAGTTCCTGCTGTATTGAGCCTGTTCACGTCTTCATTAGTCCAAAGCTGAAGTCGCCCCAGAGAACAAGGGCACAGTGTAGGTGCTCAGAGACTAACAAACATGGAAGAATGAGGGGTCATCAGTATCTGGGTCATATATACTGCTTTTTAATTACTACTCTCCTGATCTGTAACTGAGTACTGTGAAATTCACATTTATTGTTCTATATTTTGTTAAACACTCGACTACATGTTAAGAAAACAGAAATGAAAACATTGTTTATCACATCACAATTATTAACAGTAGTTCAAAGGTCTTATTAGATAAACGTGAGCTCAACTTATCCTTGTTTTATATCTCATGTATATATGGTTTCAAGCTCATGTACAGGGGTGTGATTCAAATATTCAGCCTTCAGACCACCAGCCACTCTATTTCACACAGTTTTACTCAGCCTGCTTCATGTGACAGAGAGCAGCTATCTCATCCACACTGTTTACAAGGGGAGCCTTTCCAAAGACACTGGCTGAAACAAAAGCAGAGGGGAGCTAAACCAGTCTGTCCAGCTCATACACCCAGTAAGGTTAAGAGATAAATAAGGATCATGTTGAACTGTGATTCAATAATAAAATTAAGGTATTTGATGTGAGCTTAAGAAGTCTCTTAATCTCATCCTACCGATAAATTTAACAAAGGCTGGGGCCGTGTGTCGTCACGTGAAGATAGCGACGGGCATTCTGAACCTGCTTTAAAGTAGCTGAAAGTAACTATGTGTTCTCTTAATACTCAGATCCACATCAGGCATGTGCAGGCTATGCTATAACAAAGATAACCTGTACAGTGATGAAAACTGAGAACGTCCAGGTGAACAGAACCAACCTTTTGGGATTTACCTGGATGTTTGAGCATGCAGCACTAATCCCTGACATCACATCAACCTTGAAGAACAATCAGAATGACAAAGTCACAAAAAACAAAACGATTAATGAGTCAGTTCAGTGTCACTTCATCATTATGCTATTCAAGTCCATGATAACAGTCTTCATTGGCAAGTGACATCATTGACTTTGTCTGAATGAAAATGGCTTAAAGAACAGCTGTGCTTCTCTCTGTGTTATTCCAGTTTGAGTGAAAAATACTTTCAAAGTATTTTTAGAGTAGAAAAGAATAGAATAAACCTTTATTATCCCACGGATGAGAAATGTGGGTGTTACAGTTCTTATAGCAGGGGCAATATAAAATATAAAAGCTGTGACTGCTGTTGTAGCTGTTGTTCCTAGAGTATTTAAAAGTAGAATGGGAGGGAGAGCCTTCAGTTTTCAGGCCCCTCTTCTGTGGAACCAGCTTCCAGTTTGGATTCGGGAGACAGACACTATCTCTACTTTTAAGATTAGGCTTAAAACTTTCCTTTTTGCTAAAGCATATAGTTAGGGCTGGACCAGGTGACCCTGAATCCTCCCTTAGTTATGCTGCAATAGATGTAGGCTGCCGGGGATTCCCATGATGCATTGAGTTTTTTCTTTCCAGTCACCTTTCTCACTCACTATGTGTTAATAGACCTCTCTACATTGAATCATATCTTTTATTAATCTCTGTCTCTCTTCCACAGCATGTCTTTTATCCTGTCTTCCTTCTCTCACCCCAACCAGTCGCAGCAGATGGCCCCGCCCCTCCCTGAGCCTGGTTCTGCTGGAGGTTTCTTCCTGTTAAAAGGGAGTTTTTCCTTCCCACTGTCGCCAAAGTGCTTGCTCATAGGGGGTCATGTGATTGTTGGGTTTTTTCTGTATCTATTATTGTAGGGTCTACTGTACAATATAAAGTGCCTTGAGGCGACTGCTTTTGTGATTTGGCACTGTATAAATAAAATTGAATTGAATTGAAGGCAAATTACAGCGCAGGAACACGAGAAAACACGGTGATGCAGGACGCTTGCAATACTTTGGTCACTTCAGTGCACGCAGTCCCACAAAACTGGATGTCACGATGCATAAATGTGACATATTTTACTCCATATTCATTCCTGCTGTCTTACTGTTTATATTTTACTGCTGCACAGTCAGCGTGCAGCACCTATCATGGCATTTTGCATGTACAAGGACAGTAAAAGGCTCTTCTACTCTATTCTATTCTATTGTCATTTGCAAACACGGATGCAGCCGTGTATTTATGTGGAACATTTGTAATATTACTGGACATTTGAACCTAGGCCAATATCAACGAGTTACAGCAGCTTTGAATTTATTTCAGACTGGATGTAGCCAGTTACAATTCAAGTCTTACATAAGAAGTATTTTGTTAACTTTCAAATCAGATAAAAGCTTTGTTGAAGAGTGTACGGCTTCACTAACACCTGAGGGTGTTCTATAGCAAAATCAACTGTGATGTGCAAACGTTTGGAGGCCTCGAGGGCCAAAAGGTCAGATTGCTGACTCATTGACTCAGAACAGGACGTTTACATGGAACTTGCTTTTGACAAACATTGCAGTACCTCCACCTTTCTGGGTTGATCTGTCCTATATACATTATAGCCATCAATACTTATAAGCCTACTTGTAATAGATTTGTCCAATGTGCCCATACACAAAGCATATCATGGAACATAAGCAACCAAGATGGATATGATGTGGTTTAACATTCCCAGAGATAAGAAGTAGCAGAAGAACGACACGCTTCAGTTTAAAGATTTCCTCGAATTATTTTTTATAATCTAATTCTATTCTAAAATCATGTTTAAAGGAAAGTACGATTGTTGTGAAGAGCCATAACACAAATCATTTGGGGCAGTTCCACAAAAGAGAAGAACAAGGGCACAGGTAAAGACTTCATTCACCTCAGTGCACCGTCACTTTTGTACACCACAACATATATTTGCACACATGCTTGTCCTTATTTATATTCATACCTACATCTCTGTATTCATCTAGTCAGCTTAATATTTATCTAACAATGTCTCTGCTTCTACACTCATTTATATGAGTTTGTTGTATATTTGCTGCTCTGACAACTCAATTTCCCCTCTACGATGAATAAGGTTTCTCTGATTCCAATTAATGTCCATTAAATCTGCGTGATCAATGGCATGCAATAGAATTTAATGGCAAAAACGCATTATTTTTTTTAACACATTGGGGGTTTACATGTTGTTTTAGTGAACGACTAAACTAACTCTGATCAGCTGTATGGAAACAAAATAAACAGACTCTTCATATCAGAAGCTCAACCTGCACTGTGCTCACAGCACAGTCAGCGCTAAATCTGATTTGAACTGACCAAACTATACAGTACCTGTATGAATACTATGAAGGCCGGAAGTGAGAAGCTGTGGAGTGGGACGGTTTGTGAGACTGAGATTACCCAGAATGCACCAGTAAGTGACACAGGAAATCATTCCTGGCTGTGGATACCTCCCTGCACAGCTCCTCCATCTAATGCACAACACACACAGTTTAGCCTAAAATGTCAATGACATATTTCTCCTCTGCAATATTTTGGACATTTATAATGGAGCTATTTATATATATTACAGCTACACCTTATATTTTCTAACTGTGTAATGTATTGTGTTATTTAATTTTGTTCAATGTTACTGCTCTTATTGACTCGGAGCGACTGTAACCACAGAATTTCCGCAGGGATTAATAAACTCTTTATTTCATTTTCCAGCATGCAGAGAATGTGTTAAACGTTTTTCTCTGCCACCTACTAACAACATACACAAAGAACATAAAGGCTTCCACCTGGCCCAAATGACCACAATTACGACATATTTTCAGTGTCAGTTCATCAGATGATCAGTTTTCAGGATTCAGATGTATTGTTTGGTCTATTAAATGTCACACACTTGCAAAGAGCATGGTTTATTTGAAGACACAGAGGAATCAAACATCTCCTTTTGTTAAATCAAAACATTTTGTCTTCTGAACGTTTTATTTCTGCTTCTGCCAACATGTTTAGTTAACGAGCTCGACTGGACAGAAACAATCACAATAAACAGACTCTTCATATCAAAAACTGCTGAACCTGCACTGTGCTCATGGTTAAACCTCCCACAACATTTTGTCTTCTGAACATTGTATTTTTGCTTCAAAACTGCTTCTAGCACAACAAGAGTCAGCAAAGTCTGGAATAAGACTTAAAAAAGCTTCAGTCCACATTTCAGTTTGTTGAGCTCGCTGTTGCTCCAGAGGAGGCCCTCAGCTGGCCGGGCTGGAGCCGAGGCCCCGGGGATGCTGCTACGTGTCGCGCTGCTCTCCAGCTCCACTGGCTGGTCAAACACAGTCATTATCGAATAATTGTCCACCATGAGGCACGACGGGTCGTCCGACTGTCCAGGAACTTTACCAAGGGCATAGTTCTTCCACGTGACATTATCAGTGCACACCTGCCACGGAGAACCTCTGAGGGCAAGTGCTCTTTCAGCCTGCACGTCTGCCCATTTGCGCTCCTCACTTCTCTCCGAGTCCATCGGTGAGGAATGCAAGGGACGGGCGTCCTGCCGGGAGTGTTGCATCTGGTCCAGCAGCATCCTCACAGTATATATGGGCTGCTGCTGCTGCAGAGGTGTGCTGGCCTCTGAGCGCTCTGTCTGTGTGTAGATGGAGCAGAGCTGGAACAGCTTCTCTCTGGTTTCCTGAGGGGGGGGATGCTCCATGTCATCCAGGACTAGCTGGATCAGGTGAGGTGTGCTGATGCAGGGGGCATCCAGACATGCAGACAGAAGCTGCTGCGACCTCAGCTGGATGTGGTTGATGAAAATCCTGTCCTTCGTTCTGGCTTTCTTCTGCAACTTTGTCTCAAAATGATATTCAAATTTGTTGTTGTTGCAGAGGAGGACTTCTGAAATCCATGCAGAAATATAGAAACACCTGTGACCGTTGGGCTCTTTGCTGAGCAGCTTCAGTTCCACAAAGAGCTTCTCAAGGAAGAGGTGAATGAAAGATGGAGAGTTAAGCATCTTTAGCAGGGGCAGCCAAAAGCGCAGGAAGGTTTGTGGGACTCTAGGCTCAGTGGGACTGGCACTGTCAGAGGTTGCACAGCCTAATGTTTCCAGCTGCTCCGTGGTAGGAACAAGAAAACCGTCTTCCAGCAGCACATCAATCAACAGCTCACTGGACTCCAGTGCAAACTGCTTGATCTCACCCAGCAACCAACTCATGTCTGCTAAGGGGGCCTGCCACAAGCTCTTCTCCTTGTCTTCAGGAGACCCATCATCAAAAGCTTGGTACTGGTCCTTCTCATAAGAGATCAGCAGCTCCCGAGCTTTTCTGTAGGCTTCCACTTCTTTCTGCCTGGCAACGAGCTCATCATCCTGGCGCTTGACGTCAGATTCCTCATCCTCGCCATCCGACTGCAAGTCCCAGCGCTCATCAGGGGCTCCTCCCAGCTGTCTGGACCAAAACTCCTGCTGGAGCCACTCCAGGACCACCTTACATCCCTTTCGGCACCATTTCAAAGAAGGAAGCGTCCGATGTGTGATTTCGTGCCTCAGATCCACCACCCACTCGGGGATGTTCAAGTTTCCAGCCAGTCGCCTCAGCGGCCGGGCCGTTCTCCCCTGCTGGCGCTCCGTGATGAGATTAACAAATCTTACCAGGGCCGTCCCGTACATCAGGATCAAGTCATCTCCGGAAAGCTGTCCGGACCGGTCCCGCACCTGGCAGCGCACGAGGTCCGCTGTGCAGTCCACGGCCACGGGAAAACTATTAGCGCACCTCGCCCTCCAAGCCGATATCCTCTCTAACGCAAACCTCTGCAGAGAGGAGTCCATCGAGTAAAGGTAGTCCCGAACCTGATCCCACTCCGCTTTGTTAAGCCAGGCTACCACATGGCGTTTTTTCTCAGAGCCCTTTTTCTTCATTGTGCGCGCTCCGGACCTCACGCTCAATCTCTCACTCGCCGGGAAAAGCCGCTCGCCTCACGCAGAGTCCACTCGCAGATTTATATGACAGAGGACTGCGTTCAGAGCTTCGAGTTTTACCGTTGCTTGTCGCACAGCATCCAGGAAATGACGCTGACGTTTTCTTCGGCTTCGTTTACGGCTGACATTCACCCTGCGGGCACGCTGACGCCACCTGCTGGATTGGAGGATAGAGCGATGGTTCTACAGAGCGTTTATTTACATGATGCTGGTCATAAACGAGCTTTCTTTGGCTATGGTGATGATCACAGTTTATTTACGTACTCTATAAATTCACGCTGTTTACTTTTAGACACTGCACTTTTTTCTTGCATCACATTCATTTGGACATTTCAGGCTATTGTTGCTTTCATGATATGACTTGACTAAAAGAAATCTGATAGCCTTTGATTTTTGTTTTCTTTCTCTGAGGACAGCTGGATTCACGGCGTATTGATTATAGGATAAAATATCAAAGAAAAGATGTCTAGTTTGACTTTGGTAAGAGACATAAATCCCTTGAGGACTGTCAGGAACAGCAGCCCGTGTAAACATCAGCCGACATTCCTGAGTGGCTTTCCTCTGGTCCTCACGTCACGCCGAAGGATGGCGGTAATGCACACGGTCGCTGTTTGACAACCGCCAATAAAACCCACGAAGAAGAACTCGAGGTCAGTTTGGATAATGGCGGGTGTTCTGACAGAGAAACAACTTGCTCGTCATGTGTATTCTTCATTGGATGTAAACATTAAATACAATATTAACTAAATAAAGTCATAGTTGTGCTCACATAGCATTAAATACGGCTCTGTGATTTGTTTGAACGGTTGGACGTGAGCGGCTCATTAATGCACTGAAATGATGCAATGTATTTATTATTTATGCATCTGTAGAAGTTTACTTGCTCAATGGTGCCCTCTTTCAGAGGCGGTGGATAGAAGGCTGAGGTGAGCCTGAGGTAGCTTGTAGAGCAGAACGCTGTATATCAGAGGTGGGGAACTCCAGGCCTCGAGGACCGGTGTCCTGCAGGTTTTAGATGTGTCCTTGATCCAACACAGCTGATTTAAAGGCTAAATGACCTCCTCAGCATGTCCTGAAGTTCTCCGGAGGCCTGGGAATGAAACAATCATTGGATTCAGGTGTGGTGACCAAGGGTGAGATCTAAAACCTGCAGAACACCGGCCCTCGAGGACTGGAGTGGGAGACCCCTGGACTAATACCATGAGTGTTGGTGAGCTTTTTACTCCCCAGTGGTCTGTACCATACAGCAGACCATAGTTTTATGGGTACAGTTCATTAAAAATAGTCCACCAGGCCCCAGCAGTGTGCACACAGTGAGAAGGCTGGGACACCTATCACAGCAGCCGTACCCTAATTCAATTAATCAGGTGGAGGAAAGGTTAAAAGAAATGACCCTACTCTCTCTCTTTTTAAATAAAGATCAAAACTATTAATACAGGCCAAAATGGTTCGTAATGGTTTGCAAACATGCTTTTTATGCTATACAGCTGGACGTTTTACACGCGGCCTCGAGCAGCACTTAGAGGTCCTGCAGTTTTTTGGTATTTCTTCATTTGGCTTCATTTTTCAGATCCAGAAGGGCCCAAGCAGGGTGTGCTGGCACACAGTACTTTAACCACATCGTGGTACTGCGTTCTTCCATTTGGGCAACATCTCTAAAATTAGAAATATCCTGTCTCAGAGTGACGCTGAAAAGCTAGTTCATGCATTTATTACTTCCAGGCTGGACTACTGCAATTCATTATTATCAGGATGTCCTAAAACTCCCTGAAAAGCCTTCAGTTAATCCAAAATGCTGCAGCAAGAGTACTGACAGGGACTAGAAAGAAAGAGCAGATTTCTCCTGTTTTGGCTTCCCTTCATTGGCTTCCTGTTAAATCCAGAATTGAATTCAAAATCCTGCTCCTCACATACAAGGTCTTAAATAATCAGGCCCCATCTTATCTTAATGACCTTGTAGTACCATATCACCCTATTAGAGCACTTCGCTCCCGCTCTGCAGGCCTACTTGTTGTTCCTAGAGTATTTAAAAGTAGAATGGGAGGGAGAGCCTTCAGTTTTCAGGCCCCTCTTCTGTGGAACCAGCTTCCAGTTTGGATTCAGTGATTTGGCGCTATATAAATAAATAAATAAAATTGAATTGATTCGGGAGACAGACACTATCTCTACTTTTAAGATTAGGCTTAAAACTTTCCTTTTTGCTAAAGCATATAGTTAGGGCTGGACCAGGTGACCCTGAATCCTCCCTTAGTTATGCTGCAATAGACGTAGGCTGCCAGGGGATTCCCATGATGCATTGAGTTTTTCCTTTCCAGTCACCTTTCTCACTCACTATGTATTAATAGACCTCTCTGCATTGAATCATACCTGATATTAATCTCTGTCTCTCTTCCACAGCATGTCTTTTATCCTGTCTTCCTTCTCTCACCCCAACCGGTCGCAGCAGATGGCCGCCCCTCCTTGAGCCTGGTTCTGCCGGAGGTTTCTTCCTGTTAAAAGGGAGTTTTTCCTTCCCACTGTTGCCAAAGTGCTTGCTCATAGGGGGTCATATGATTGTTGGGTTTTTCTCTGTATCTATGAAGCGCCTTGAGGCGACTTTTGTTGTGATCTGGCACTATTTAAATAAAATTGAATTGAATTGTGGTCAGTGTGTTAGCGCAGCATCCCATCTGCTGAGACATTCCAGTAACAGTCCAGCTCATTGACCATAACACAGAATCCACGTTACTGTCATTCTTAGCCTGTTGCTGTTTCTAGCCAGAAGAACATGGAAACATTAGATCACTAAGGTCTTTCAACATAGCAACAAAAATGATGTCAGATATGCAGACATACGGTTTCTCGTAAAATGTTTTCATTACATTTTCTGTTTTTTTTTATTTTTACAAAAAATACCTTTAATAATTTGCCTCGTTACATTTCTTGTCAGTGACATTTTATTAAGAGTAATTCTTTCTGCTTTACAGTGACTAAGAAACTGTATTATTATTATTACACAGTTACACTGACGCACACTGTTTAGGAGTGATACTTTACAGAACAGCAGGAAGACAGCATTTCATTCTTTTGAGTCATTAAAGGACAAAGTAAGATTTTAAATCCTATGATGCAGGTTTGGATAAACTGGACAGAGGCAGGTGTAAACTTGTTACACAGCGCTGTAATCAACTTGTGTACTTTCACTGTGGACAGAACGAGTCAGTGTGAGTCCAGTGTTTTGAATCTTCTTCGGTTTTCTTTCTCTGGTGCTACATGATTAAGTACATCTCAAAACTCGGGTAAATAGAAAATAATAAAAAAGGACACTGCTTAAAACTGTAATTCAACAATTACATTTGACCCTGAATTAGATAAGAAAAAAAGATAAATGGATGGCTTTAATGTTAGAGGAGCTAAAACAGATGTTTCAGACAGAAGATGAACTGGGGAGCTGCACCAAAGGGCAGTAACAGATAAATAAGTATTATTTTTAACAGTAAAATGACTCCAGCAGAGGAACAATAACTGCAACTGCAAGGTCAGCACAGATATTACCTGACAGTCCCACTTTTTTTTTGTATTAACAATAACATAATCGACAGTATACAGTGTACAAAATCAAAACTGGCTGGTCACTAGAAGCTTTGGCTTTAAAGTTGGACAACAGAATCTGAAGCTACTGTAGCAGAGTCCAAGTAAAAAGTGGTGAAGCTCAAAAATAGAGTCTCGATGTGACATCGATGGAACAAGCCTTCCATCCAAAGGAAGATGATTCCCGAATGAACAACTTCCACTGTTCATCACACGATGTAGGCGTAGGCGTAGTAGCACACAGCTGATAACACAGCTAAAGGCAGGAGCACCAGAATCATCTTCCACAGGGTTCCTGTGGACTTGTCTCCAGTGGGCTCCCCTGATCGTTCAGACGTGTGATTGGTGGAGCTGTAGGTGACCTGCACGGCAGCCCTGAGACACAAAGGAGAAGAGGTGGGTTAGACCTGGCTATAAACTCACGAGCTCAAACATGTGACTGCTTCATACTGCAGGATTCACTCTGTGTCAGCGTCTGGTCCCTCCACTCCATGTTGCTCAGTGCTTCGCTTCACCCTGTGTGCAGGAAACACGCAGTTCAATACTTAATGTTCAAGCCAGCACTGGGTTTGTTTCACTGCACTACATTTATGATGCATTTTAGGGAAAGTTACCCCTGGCTTTACCCTCAACATGTCATCACCATTATGACTCTGAGCTGACAAGAACAGTGGATTTTATTAACACACATAACAGATTTGCACTGGTAGTTAGCTGCATGCACTTTTTGGTTTAAGGATGGCTGGGTATTAAAATGTTATCAAGTCCAATTAAACAAAATATCCTCAAACAAAGGTCAAGAACGTGGTAAAGTCCCTCATGTGGAACAAATGGCAGTAAGTACCCTGGCATCTGCGTCAGCAAGCTAAAATAATGAAATGCTGCAGTTTGAGTTTCACATGTAAACCATCTCTCTGCTTCCCTCGTCACCTCCTGGAGTTCTCCCATTTTCACATGTAAATGATTTGATTGGCTGAATAGCGTGTGTGTAGTGAGTTACAAAGCACACGATTGGTTGGTGTACACACAACAAGAAATAAAGGAAAAAGTTGCACAGATTAATATAACGTTAGTGTATATACTAGAAAATCCAACCTATCATCTTACAGTGTAAATCACAATACTGTACTAAGAAATGTGACTCTGCAGAGTTCTTACCTGCAGGTTTAGACTGACTGACATCTGGGTAAACAACAACAATCTGCCCTTTCAGTTTTACTTCCATGGTAGTGTAGACCATAACACAGATGACGTGTGATAATACCAGTGCAGCTTGGGAGAATTTCATAGAGGAAATAAAAGCACAGTGTTGTATGTGGGCGGTGCAATATAATCAGCTTTAAAACTATCCAACCGGAGCGGTGCATAAAGGCGTGCACATTAGCCTGCAGGGCTAGCAAAGCAGCACTGCTAATGTTCCTCACACTGCTAGTGCTGCCCCATTACTTGGTAATACTACAGTAATCAATATTATTTAACCGTGTGAATGTCAGTTAAGTAAACAACATTTAACTTCTTTTTACAGTTAACACTGAATGGAACGATGTTTGCTAACTGGGTATTAGTTGTTTGTAAACCAGTCTGGTGGTTGTTGGCAGGTTGCAACTGGTGTTTCTAAATGGTTAGTAAAGAGAGTGGTGCATCGAGAACCACCAGTATCTCGCCAGTCAAGGTGAATGTTGTTTACCCATGAATGCCACAAACCCACACTATCACTTTTATGAGATTCATGTTCTGTTTAATCTGCTTCACTATAGTTTCATGTCCACATTTGTGCATGCACACGCATGCACCATGTTTGAAATGCACATGTCAGTGGAGTGGCTTCATCGATCCATTATTGTCTCAGAGCACGAGAGGATCTTAAATTAGAGCCTCATCCAGATGCTCTAACACAGGGGTGTCCAACTCCAGGCCTGGAGGGCCGGTGTCCTGCAGGTTTTAGATCTCACCCTGGGTCAGCACACCTGATTAGTTCATTACCAGGCCTCTGGAGAACCTCAGGACATGTTGAGGAGGTCATTTAGCCATTTCAATCAGCAGTGATGGATCAAGGACACATCTAAAACCTGCAGGACCCTGACCCTCGAGGCCAGGTGCTGGACACCGTGGCTCTAACCTCTCCTCAGCCGTGCGTTTGCTGCTGAAATAGTGTCACTAGTGTTGTTTGTGGGGACAATGAAGACAGGCCTCCATGAGATCATTAAAGAGTCACATTATAATCAAGGTAAACATACTTTGCAGGTGATGATCTAAATAAACCCTCAACACCTCAGCTTCACAGATCTCGACAGAACAGGTTGCTGCTCTTTTTCTGCTAACAGGTTAATCAGGATGTCGTGTTGCATCAGTGTCTTTAATGTGCCTTGCGATGTTCTGTGTGGGTTATAGCAGTACTCACGTGTTGGCAGAGCGCTTACGTGTAGCCTGTCAAAATGAAAGCAGGAGTAATTGTAAGATTATTGTCTTTTTCCAGAGTAGAGGAGCTGGCACAAAAACAAAGGGGTAGGCAGACAATCAGGACTCACTGCACTCTGGTATGTGATGTAGGTAACTTCCTCCTCTGTAAAAAACAATACGAAACACAAATCATGCAACTATTACCTCAAAGTTACACCTCCAAATCTGATCAGAGGACAGAAACAGGAGAAGCAGAGTGAGCCTGAGAGCGAGCTGCTGGGGCTGACCTCTTCATACAGACCAGTTATCATCACTGCTGCTGTTTCCATAACACTAACTGATTCAAACTTCAAATTCACAACTATGAAGGGAAGAGAGTTACAGTTCACCACCAAATACCACAGTCTCCTGACTTTACCCAATCACCGTTTGTGTGTTTACGATCGGAGCTAAATGAGCCCGATCCTTAGTATTCTTCACTCTGACTGAAACACTGATGGCTTCTACCTCAGGCTGCTTCCTACCTTCCTCTCTGTAGTAGGTCTTATCAGAGGATGTCTTCACTGAAGCCTGCTCCATCGCCTTTTCAAGCTTCCTCTCATACAGATGCCGAGTGGAGTCTGTGTTCACACAAAAACACTTCTTCAGTATGTGAACAAAGTACAGACACTTATTTAAATAAATGCTCAATGAATTAAAAGCAGTTTTTTGGTTCACATGACCCTTTGTAATGAATGATTTTAATGTCACGTGGATCCATTTTTATGATGTAGTGTAAGCAGTTTCCACATACTGTCCACATATACCAAGCCAGACCTGACGTAGCGGTAGCCTCGCGTTATAAACTTCCAGTATGAAGGAAGTTTCCCGCAACATTTTCCTCATGTTTCAGATGCAGAACAGCGCTCACGTGGATAATCTGCGTGTGTGGAAAACACTTCACGGCGCAAAGCTGCGATCCCTGTGTGTGTACTTACCCACGATGGGTCCGTGTTTGATGCCATACTGAGAGAGCAAGCTGCCGAGCTCCTCGTCGCTTTTCTCACTCAGAGACATCTGCAGACAGACAGACTCAGACATGCTCCACCCTGCGCTCCAGCAGGGAAACCAACAGGCTACATTTCAAAGCCAAACTTTATCAGTCAACGTTTAAGACAGTCGTACATGTTGTAAAGCGTTAACTTCTTTGGGCCCCGTTAAAATGAGTTTTCCCGCAGAAACATAGTTCCGAGAACCGACCTGGCGGCTTTTTGTGTCTCTCTCTCAAAAGTAAATCCACGCTGCCACAAACAAATGAAAGCGGCGCATGAACAAAGCTGACGGTAAAGTGGGCTGAATGTCACTCACCTTTGGAATAAGACGACGGCTGTGCTGCGTGAACTGAGACGAAGGAAAGTCGGGCACAGCAGTAAAGCTCACATGTGGGCGTAACTTCTCCAGAATTTGGAGACGTTAGGTTGGCACACCCACAGAGCACTGCTGATCCTGCTAACCTGGCCTAGCCTTGTTCTGTAGCACGGTTACAAGTGCTTTGCTTTTAAACGAGTAATCAGCGCTCAGAGCGGGTCCAACAGGACCTTTGTCATCGGCAATCTGTGTAACACAATAGACATTCCCCTCCCGCCCCTGCGAGCGATCCATCCTTCCAGCCTGGGTCCCCTACCAGAGGCCTTGAGGATCCTGCGCAGCACCTTGGCTGTTCCTAGGACTGCGCTCTTCAGAGACTCGGAGGACTCCGATTACCACTGGAACCACCGGGAGCTTCACCCTCCACATCTTCTTGAGCTCTTCTCTGAGCCCTTCTAAGCAATTTCATGTCAGAAACTTTTGTCTTCTCTCTCATAGCTTGTGTGTTTTTTGTTGCTGTGAACTGGTGCTCTATTAATAAAACTGAAACAATGAAACAACCTTTCATTCTTCGTGGAAGTTTGTTCAGTGTATGACACGCATTTAGTTTCTATTTCACTCGTCTGTAAATTAATATCGGCTCCCTTACATTAAGCTGGAGGGATATAAAGACAACAGATGCTGAAAAATGGCGACTAAATGAAGTAAAGACATTGTGTGAATACATTTTTATTAGTGCTCTGTGTAAGACTATAAATATAAAGCAGTACTGCAAGTCTCCTCTGCTGGAATGCATAAAAACGTGATTTTGTCTGGTACAACGGTAAAATAATCATCATCTTTGATGTTGTACTCCAAACAAGAAAAACTTTAATGTTCATTACATTTATGTCAAGTTTTCATGAAACCATGCAGAGTTGAATCACTCATCGCTCTGTGTCATCTCTCTAAGGCACTCCTTCAGGTTATCCACCCTTTCAGGTGGAGCCTTCTGTATGGTCTGCTCCAGCAGCCGCCGTGCTTGATCCAGTCCTCCCACCTTAGGGGCGTTCTGGCGGAAGAGGTAGCCGCAGAGCTGATTGTCATGGCAGTCTGGGGAAAGCAGGCCACACAGAAAGCGCAGGAACATGTCAAAGTGACCCAGTGGGTGGTTAAAGGTTCGCACCAACGCACACTGGATCAGGCCTGCGATGGACCTGGTTTGTTCTTTGGATGCAAAGATCTTGGGCATGTGCAAGATCCCAGAGTCCAGGACGTTCTTCTCCTCTGTGCGAAACATTGCGAAGACATACAAAGCAGCCATGAACTCCTGCAAGAAGGAAGATAGAGCTTCTTAAAGCGTGATCTCTACAACATACAAGTTTTTCACATTTTTGTGTATGTCACAAGAAACAAACAGTTGATTACAGTGGCTCCTCGTTTATCGCGGAAGTTACGTTCTAAGAGTAACCCGCGATAGGTGAAATCCATGAAGTAGCCAGCTTTATTTTTTACAATTATTATAGATGTTTGAAGGCTGTAAAACCCCTCACTACACACTTTACACACTCAGACAGACACAAACATTTTCACACTTTTCTCTCTTGTTTAAACACTCACAGTTCAAACCTTGGTAGGAAAATAAGTCCAGTATTATAGAATGAAATCAAACACACCCGCGGCTGCCTTTCAGGGTGCAAAATGTTTCATCGACAGTGTTTGTTGGAGCAAACCTACAAACATACAGTGCAGCACTTAGGGGTGCTGTAGCTCAGGTGGTAGAGCAGGTCATCTACTGATTGGAAGGTTGGTGGTTCGATTCCTGGCTTCCCCTAGTCTGCATGCCAAATATCCTTGGGCAAGATACTAACCCCAAATTGCTCTCCGATGCATCCATCGGAGTATGAATGTGTGTGAATGTTATCTAGAAAGCACTTAGAAAGATGTGCTTGTGCGAATGGGTCTGAATGGGTGAATGCACAAGTTGTGTAAAGCGCTTTGAGTGCTCAGATGAGTAGAAAAGCGCTATATAAGAACCAGTCCATTTACCATTACCATTTACCACTTCAGAGTCACACTGCTAGCGATCAAAGATTTATATAAATTTGACAAGCTGACCACATTCTGTACTGTACAGGAGACACGGCACGAGATCGATTAACAATGGCCCGCAGCCAATCAGGACGCAGAACACAATGCGCTGTAAAAACTAAAAAATGCAAAATTGCACAAAAAAATCAGTGAAACAGCGAGGCCGTGAAAGCTGAACCGCGTTATAGCGAGGGCCCGCTGTACTCAAAGTGGACCTGCTGCTTTTCCTTATGTTCTGTGTCCTGTTCCAAAGGCTCGACCAGTATATGTGCAACTAATCCCTGGATGTCAAAAGCTATTCTTGGATCTGCATGATGTCAGTGAAAGTGGACATCCTTGATATGGTTCTCTCAGTACAAAGCTCACATACTGTTCGAACCTTCTGTCTGTGAAGAACAGCCAATCAGAAAAGTTGGAATGTTTCATTTATGAAAGGATTCCCTGTCCGGTCCTTGTTATTCCGAACTCCAGATCATACAAAACTGCTCCACTAAAGACCAGAAATAAAATATGGACACGTTCCATTTCATTTCACACTCTTTCCTCCCTTTTTTTAAAAATCACATACAAATACTGTTTCTGTGGTGGGTGGGTTGATCCCTGGCTGCTCCAGGCTGCATCCCAAATGCCTCGGGAAAGATGCTAACCCCCAAGTTCAGATCTAATGCTCTGCTAACCACTCCCTGCAAATATGATATAAATAGAAATTAAATAGAAAATAAAAATCTACACACGGATTCTAGGGTAGCTGAAACAGAGGGAGAGATGGGAAAGTCTGCAGCTTCAACAGACCCCTACATGTGAAGTGTATGTTTGATATATACTAGAAGGCGCGTTAGTGTGTAAGATGCAATGCAGCTTGAGTTGTGCTAGCTTCACTACCTTTATGGAGTCTAAGGCTACGTTCACACTGCAGGTCTTAACCTCTTAAGCCCCAAGCCTAACTGATCTCCTGCCTTTTGCCCCCGTATCAGGGGGCGTTGGGGCTTAAGAGGTTAATGCTCAATTCCCATTTTTTGATCAAATCTGTCTGGTTGTTCACATTACAAATAAAATGTGACAGCAAACATGCTCTACTGTGAATGGTTCACGGCCCTCAAAGCAGCCCGCATGCGCAAAAGAAGACGTCACACACAATATGTCTGTGAAGGTTCTCAGTCATCCAGGTCATCGTTGTCTAAGGAGCTTGGAAAGAAAAGCGTCTGGACTTCTTTGAGTTGCTTGAAGACGTTTCACCTCTCATCCGAGAAGCTTCTTCAGTTCTAAGGGTCAATGGTGGGGAGTCCCAGAGAGTCCCAGAGTCCCACACCAGCGAGGGAGGATAAGAAAGACAGACGCAACAGGCCTGTCTTTAAATCTGGGACTCCCCACCATTGACCCTTAGAACTGAAGAAGCTTCTCGGATGAGAGGTGAAACGTCTTCAAGCAACTCAAAGAAGTCCAGACGCTTTTCTTTCCAAGCTCCTTAGATGTCACATACAACGCGCTCTGTTTATGGAAGTAAAAATGGCGGCTACAGAGCGAGTAGGTGTTGTTGCAGCAGTCTATCAACTTCTGCACAGTTGTAATCGACATCATTTTGACGAATTAATTAGAGAAAGAAGGACACTGAGAAAACAGAGAGCCTGTGCTTTAACAATGGCCGCCATGCTTTCTCGTTTGTCTTCTCCGGCGCTGTTAATTGGCGTCTGTCTTGTGTCAGTGACGTAAAAGACGGATTTAATGCAACATGACCATTCAAACAGCAGTCGCTTTCTAAAATATCAGATATGTATCAGATTCAGTACCACATACGAAAGTGACCCAGATCGGATTTGTGCCATTCACACTGTCATACCATGATGGGATATGGGTCGCATAGGGTCAGAAAAGTCAGATTTGATGCGCTTTCGCCTGCAGTGTGAACGTAGCCTTAGACTGTAAAGCTTATGGGAAAGTTGATGTCCGAGCAACAGGGACCTGTGAAGAGAGCTTATGTCAGGTCTGTTTGAAAAGAATAAGCACAAACATGTTTACCTGGAAGGTGAAGTGGATAAAGGAGTACACTGTCCTCCCATTGGCAGCTGGGGCGGGGAGCGCAGTGCACATGCCGCACAACACGGCCACCTCGTTCAACTTCAGGCCGTACTCCCTCAAATCGTCTTCATAGAACACGCTGGTATCCTTCTCCAGCATTTTCAAGGCCATCCTTCCCAACTGTACCACCAGGTTTTTATCATCAGTGGACCATTTCTGAGTGCAAAGAGCACAAGAAGATAAAAACAAAGCTCTGACACCAAACATAAGCTTTGCAGTTCCAGGGCGAATGCCTGTTCATTGGTCTTAATGGAAATAAACTGGGATTTGACTGTGTTTGATTTTTTGCTCCTTTAAAGCTGGGCCACATCTGGACTTTTCTGTTTCAACAGCTCTTCTTTTCACAGCAGCTGCGATGTCATCCATTCTGCTGCTTTGGGACTGCAGCGTACACCCGACAGTCATACATTAACACTCAGTCACCGACAATATAGACAGTATATGACCCCAGCACAGTTTCAAATGCCAGTCTGCATCCATGTGCTGCACAGAAACAAGCCCAGCATCAAAGTCATACTAAGGCTGTAACTTGACCAGTTTAAAAACAAAGACAGTATATAAAAGATGGATGCATCCTCTGTGACATCACTTCAGAAACTCGTGTAATACACGCTGTGGACAAAGCCGCTCTTTTTCTCCTAAAGCTACCAAACTAGAGCAGCAGTAGTCTGCAGCAGGACTGGAAGCTGTTTGGAAATGAAACACAGACACGTTACCAGCTCATTTTCCCTCCTGTCATAGTAAAACTGCAGCCTGCGATTCATCTGGACCATCAAAATGTTGACGTAGAACGGCGTCAGTCTGGGAGGATCCTTCCCGTAGCCCCGGTAACGGTAGCAACGCTCGAACACCGTGGCCACCATCCAGCACACAAACGGGTGGCGAGCGGCCATGACAAGTGTGGGGAGGCGCTTAAAATGAGACAAGATCTTCGCTCCCAGATCCGTATCGCTCTGCCAGCGTTTCTTCAGGTAGGACTCTTTCATGTCATCGCTGCGGACAAAGGGGGCAAACGGATTAACTCACAGCACTGAAACTAAATCACGTGCACACACAGATGTCAGACAGAATCAGCCGCCATACTTGAAGCCCTGGATTTCTGTGACTGCATCGATGAACTTGGAAGGTATCTGTGAGACAGCCCCCCGTCTGCCTAGGATCCAGAGGCGGGCGCCGCGGAGCACAGTACCTCTGATGATGTTTACTACCAGGACGTCAGGATGTGCCGGAGTTTCGTTGTCATGTATGACTGGAGCATTCTGGAGACAGAAAAAGGAAACAGACAGAAATACGTCTGATTGAGTCAGCCACTTATCTTAGCAGCCAGGTTTATTCCTGCAGGCTAAACCTGCTCAGTTACAAACAAGATCATCACAAGTACTTTACTCCATCTTCATTTAACCTCCTAGGACCTGACCTCCACATGTGTGGACATCACATTTCCTTTAGAAATGTGTGGTTTCTTGCACATTGAATTTTGGGTTGTCCAGACCACAACACTGAATGTTGGGCCTGATATCCACTTACGGGGACGTTATGCTGCCACTGTTCTATCCAAATGTAAAACGAATGTCCTCGTGTGTGGATCTGATTTTTCTCAGAAACAAAAATCAGGTAAGAAAAAAAAAAAAATGACAAAATTCTTAGTTTTTACATTCATCAGGTCCCAGTGACAGAGCTCAGGTCAGGAGGTTAATATAGCTGTGTCATGTCAGGACATCATTGCAAAAACAACGCCATGTGCTCCTAGCACACACAATGCCACTGCTCAAGCATCGTCCTCTGTGGGGAACATGATGCTGTTTTAGAAGCAGAACAGCTCTGCTGTGAATGATGCCGGTGACATTGTGGGAACGAGATGAAGATGTGTTACACTGACACTACACTACAAAGATGGTTTGATGAGTGTGCCGCTTGTTGTGTGGTTGGAAGGAGGCGCTGCTGTTCTGTTTAGTTAGTCTGAGAACAGGAAGTTAGTCTCACAGAATAAAAAGGGTTTTCACTCAAATCTTTAAATATCCAAGTGTGTTTGTTTCCTTTATGTGACTTGAGCCAATGATGTTAATAAGTCAGACATCAAAGTATGTGAATGGATGGGTTTACCTCCCAGTCCAAAGGACTCTGGTAACGATCAAATGAGTCCATTATGATGAGAAATTTACATTCATCCTCCTCCAGGAAAGGCTTTACATCTTTGCAGTCAGAATAAAAATATTCAATGATTTCCATGATGGACATCGTCTGAGAAGGAGGGAGGTGTTTGTTTCGCAGGACCCACAAAGATCTGAATGAAAGTTTGATGACAAACTGGATATCCTGGATAGAAAGAACAACAGAAAAGCTTTTGGTTATGAGCGAAACACAGGAACAGTAGCACAGCTCGTCTCTGCTGCAGCTGGAAAACCAAATACTGGCGACTCAAACCAACTACGCTGTGTGCTACTGCAGTGCTCAGGCTTCACACAGTATATAAGATGATAAAAAGGGAAATGTTGACAAAATATTGTGTAATTCCAAATATCAAACACATCTAGAACTCACACTGGCTTTCCTTTATGGAACGAGCTAATTACAGCCTCTAACCCAGCATTAAGGAGGATGAATGGATGGATGACATATACAAAAAGATCATTCCCCCTACAGCTGTTATCAGAGTGAAACAGACCGAGTGAAGCTGCTGAGATTTCTGTGTTCTTTCGAAGTAACTGCTAACGCTTCATGTATCAAGTGCACGAGACTGGAAAATAGTTCAAACAGTGAGCTCCTGCTGGAGTGATGGTATAACCACGTGTTTATCCACAGCAGGGTCCAACCCGAACGCTTTTTCTGGTCAGGACTGGCCTGAGGCGCTCATTGGGTCAGGATACGCAGAATGTAAAGCATAAAGGCTCAGAGAACTCAGACCTCCCCACTCAGGACCAGCCCAGAACACACCCTGCTGTGGCTTTACTGAAGCTGTGATTTGTAAACATCTCACCTTATTGGCCCGCTGTTCGGCCCAATCCAGGCAGAATTTTCCCACACACACAGTCATGCCAACTCCTGGAAGCCCTGTGGTCACCACCGTCCTCACCGGAGCACCGTCATCTTTCTTTAGTCGGATCAAATTGTTCAGTCCAACAAAGGTGTCAGGGCTGGGGACCGGGACAGGGGACGCAGGTGGTCGTAAATCGTGGGTGGGATAAATTCCTCCACAACCAGAGGTGGAAATCTCCGGCTCCACAAAGACCTTGTCTAGAAAGTTCTGCCTCCCAGCTTGAATGACTCCCTCCCTGATGACTTGATGTTTTCTGAATAAAGCCTGCTGCAAGCGGAAACGCATCAATGCTGTGTTGGAAAAAGATATGGAGGAAAGTGAGAAAATGACATGTAGGAAAGAAAGAAACATTCAGTCCTTCGGGTACGTGTTGTCTAAATTCTGAGGGCTAAAATGAGATCATTGCCATCATTCAACAACACATCACCTACAGGGGGAAGTAAGCAGTTAAATCCAGGACGTCACACAATCTACAAGTCAAGAAGCTTGCAGACAGAGCAGGGGTGTCCCACCCCAGGCCTCGAGGGCCAGCGTCCTGCAGGTTTTAGATCTGACCCTGGGTCAGCACACCTGAATCACATAATTAGTTCATTCCCAGGCCTCTGGAGAACTTCAAGACATGTTGAGGAGGTCATTTAGCCTTTAAATCAGCTGTGTTGGATCAAGGACACATCTAAAACGTGCAGCACACCGGCCCTCGAGGCCTGGGGTTGGACACCCCTGGGACAGAGGTCAGAGAATAGATGTTCGAGTGTCGGCAGACAGCAGGAGCATCAGAGTTGCACATCGAGCTACAGCAACTTTCTTATTTGTGATGATTGGAGCAGCAGATGCTTTGTAATGGCCGAGGCATGAAAATATAAAATGTCGTTTCATTTTACACATGAGTAACCCTGTTAGTATATGAATTGTTGAGCCATGGCCAAAAACAATTATATTGTCACTCTGACTTAAACAGTCTCATCTCTGACACAGCGACCACAGCGATTCTGAAGTAATCCCATTGAGGCTTCCCAGAGCTGTTCCCGCAGATATTGGATGTCATTTGCCGTGAGGCATAAAACGCTCCGAGCACTTTGACCCTTCTTGAAACAGAAACATGAACATACTCTGCTGATGGTGCTGAAACCTCCTGAAAGCCCATGCACTGTCCGCTCACCTCTCTTACACATGTTTGACAGCTCCTCTGCTTCTGGCTTCTTGTTGATATTTTCCAGATTCGTTATTGTGTGAGTCAGAGCTCGATCTTGTCCTGCAGAGCATAGTTTGCATCCAAAATAAAAGCAATAAGAATGTGTGACACAAGTGTCCATCACAGCAACGACTGTTTCAGCTGTGAAATAAACTTTTACACCAAAATCCCCCCACAGTTGTAAAAGACTGGTTGGCAGCTGTTGCTCCTAAGCGTGGCCCAGCCAGCGATTAGGCTCAGGGGAACACCTTTCCACACGCAGGTTTGGATTTTTCCCCCATAAACTCCTTCATTTAGAAACTGCTGCTTTAGTTTACTTGTGTTGTCTGTGTTTGACATTTCAACTTGTTTGATGAGTTGAAACATTTAAGTGTGACAAACACACCAAATAATAGGAACTCAGGAAGAAGGCAAAGACTTTTCACATCACTGTAGGTGCCACAGCTGTGCTTCCTTACCGAGGACCTCCAACAGCCGGTCTACAAAGTCCAGTATGTCTCCATCGTACATTTGGTTCAGCTTCAGGTCAGCCTCCCACTGATAAAACCACGACTTGAATTTCAGCATTTCTTCCCAGGACAGCTTGGTCAGGATGCTCTGAATATTCTACAAATAAAGAGCACCTTATGAAAACACAACTTAAGACGATGTCTTGTCTTGCTGAATGCTCACATACTCAAACCCATGGACATGATTTATCAATAAAACTTGTAACAAAACAGCAAAGTTGCTCTGAAATTTGTCCCTCGACTGCCAAATGGACTATCGGGATTTGTTCCACCCTGAATGTTTCATGTGTGCGCCCACTGCGGGAGCCTGCTCTGCAGGACTTCACTCTCAGGCGTGTTTTGGGCAGAAAGATGAAGTAACAGCAGAACAAGTGGAAAAGTCTCAAATGGACTGATTGGGTGTTTCAGGGTTTTCTGGCACCGCAGTCCTCTGACTAATCCAGAGAAGATTCATCTGTAGCTTTCTCTGACTCTGTGTCAGCCCCAGTGTGTGTGGGACAGCTGTCACACACACCTGCAGCTGTGACCAATCACAGCCAAGATGTAAAACGTCTTTGTAACATGAGGAAACATGACAGCTGCTGTTTGTCATTGTGGCACTGATCTTCATCACACTGGAAATGCAGACAAACGTCTGAAGGAAAAGCCTCCTGACAGCAACAAGTTCCAAACACTTTGGACAGAAAATGGTGATTACACTGTGTTATTAAATGAAAACGTCTTTAGCGTGGACACCAAGCGATAGCTTCAGTAAAGACAGACAGGCTTTGTACCAACCCTAAAGACATGAGGCAGATCCTGTTCTGGGTGCAGCCTGCCGGGCTGGCTGTTCTCGTCAGGCAGTGGATCATCTGGTTCAATGGGCTCAGGCGGTTCTGGAGAATTAGTTATTAAATACTCATCTTCTTCCTCATCCTCTTCATCTTTATAAAAGTCTTCCAGATCAACAGAGCTGGGAGACAACCAGAAGCACAGGGTAGAGTCAGAGACTGCTGCAAACACGGTTACACAGCACGCGTCCTACCTGACCCAACACTGCTCTTCTAATAATAATGACTCTCTGTTGTCATTTGTATAACGTTTGTCAACAACATTTGTTTTTTAAGTTTAATGTATTTGAAATACAGAAGACAAACCAGCCCGGGTCCATCGTCATGTTAAACTGAAACAGTGTGTGTGTGTGTGTGTGTGTGTGTGTGTGTGCGTGCGTGCGTGCGTGCGTGCGTGCGTGTGTGTGTGTGTGTGTGTGTGTGTGTGCGCGTACGTGTGTGTGCATGTGTGTGCGTACGTGTATGTGTGTGTACGTGTACGTGTGTGTGTACGTGTACGTGTGTGTGTGTACGTGTGTGTGTGTACGTGTGTGTGTGTACGCGTGTGTGTGTGTGTGTACGTGTGTGTGTGTGTGTACGTGTGTGTGTGTGTGTACGTACGTGTGTGTGTGTGTGTGTGTGTGTGTACGTGTGTGTGTACGTGTGTGTGTGTGTGTGTGTGTACGTGTGTGTGTGTACGTGTGTGTGTGTACGTGTGTGTGTGTGTGTGTACGTGTGTGTGTGTGCGTGCCACCTGGTATCAATGACCACAGCTCCGGGCGCTCTGGTCTGCTGCGTGGTCATGGTGTACAGGGTTTCTGGAGACTCGGAGCGATCCTTGATCTGTATCCTGGTCAGTACGAAGAACAACAAGCTGTAACAGGCTGCAGCAGCTCATATCATCCACACCTGCCATCCTCTGTAACTCTAACAGGATATTCAAATGTACCAGATGAGCTGCTGTAAAATGACTGCTCTGCTTTCAAAAGCAGAAAAAGAATTATTGTCACTTCTGTGTTGCTGAGCATTGAAGAACAAATCCAGAATGGCTTGTGGCAGCGCCCCCTGCATAGAAACAGCGCAGGTCCAATCCGCGACATTTTTTAAAAACTCTGTACTTCGTTAGCCTGTATTTAAACATGACAGTGAAGTTGAAGCCTAATCCTAACAGCAGGATCAGCTGTGTTTAGCTGCACTGTCTTGTGCATCGTGCTGACTGTGCAAACTTTCCTGCAGCTCAGACAGTGGACAGGCTTCATTTTTAATACGGGCAATTAACTGGAACTAAGGGTGGCAGGCTAACTGTCCCAAAAACACACAGCAAAGAGCAGAAGTCTACAGACTGAAACTTCAAATCAGATAAAACACTCAGGACCAAGTACCCTGTCCCTGTGGGAGCTCTCGGTTCAGGTAGTTTTGCTACCACGTCTGCAGCTTCCTGCTTCTCCTCCACGTTGTTCTCCATGTCGTCACTCTCGCTCTTCATTGAACCGTAGCTGGACGGTGGCCTTTTCCACTTCTCCTTCTCCTCGTCCTCCTCATCCATCTCATCCTCTCTCTGGAAAATGCTGGGTGAAGGAAAATAAAGTTTTAGTGTGCACCTGACTGTTTCTTAAACATCATTCTTCTCACAGATATTCACTCATATATAGTTTTGGTTGTCTGGCTGTGACAGAGAGGTGTAAAGGTAAACCTTTTTTTTCTGAATTGCCACGTTGCTTTCGGAAAGAAGCGCCTGCACTTACTCGTTATTGTTTCGTTACTACATTATTGGCTCCCTCGTCAGCGCTGACGCTTTGTGAGCCACTTTATGTTTTCCTCCTCTGTGTTTCAGATTTCGGTGACCGAAGCTAAACTCGCTCCATCACATCCCAACTGGCTCCAACTTAAACAAATTAATTCCTGATGGTGCTAAAGGCTGTAATACTAAAGCCAACAGGATGGTAAAGAACAGCAGACAGTATGAGAGCAGAGGGATGTTCAGAGTAGCTTTAACAGCTTTTTCAAATTCTAAATGTATGTGTAGCTTATGGCATTGAAACATGAAACATGATGTGCACTACTTTGTTAGTTCGGTGCTGCACAGCATACAGTTGTGTTCCTTTGCAAAGGATGGCCCAGTGCATCCAGGTACAACAAAGGGAGCAATGAACATGTTTCTGGAGCACTCACAGCTCTCCGGCTGCCACGCAGGAAAAAGAAGTCTGACTGGAAATTCATAGACTGGTTTTCAGCAAAGATGGCGGTTGGCCCACACCTGCCTCCCTGAAGTTAACAGCTGAAACGTGAAACATCAGCCAGTCACAGTGACGTGACGTTTACTTCACTTTCCTCGCTCGCTGTAAACGCGGATTTCACTCGCTTTCTTGAACTCTTGCCCCCTGTGTCCACACAGCTGGGCTCTTTCTTTTCATTTGTCTCTGCTGTGACAGGGAAAAGGTCACGCAGGAAGAGGTGTGTCGGGGGGGTCTCGCTGCATACCTGACAGTAATAAATGCGTGTTAACACTTGAGTCAGAGCTGAGTGGTCTGTAGCGCACAGGGAGAGTAAACTACGAGGTCCCGTCGGAAACACTGCTTCTCTCCTGAAGTCGCACACAAGCTGGGAAGATAATGATAACACCCACCTTTCAACCTCCGTGTCCGGGTCCATGTTTCTGGTTGGAGCAGACTGGCACGGCACGGCACGGAGCTTAGGCGGCTAAATGTTGCAGCACACAGTTACTTTAACACGAAAAGAAGCTGACCGGCCTGCCGCGCAGATTACGCTAAACGATACAACTTCCAACTTTCGTTTTCGACTCGTTTTCTTCCGCGAGCAAAGTGCAACGCAATCCCTAAGACTTCCGGGACAGCTTTTCGAAATAAAACCATGATCGTCGTTAGATACATACGTGTGTATGAAAACAGACACCACGGGCAGTGCTCGGGGCTGCAACACCACTGCCGTAGACCGCAGAGCTGCGCATAATCTTAATCACGGTCATAGAGCAGCTCAGAGGTTAGTTTGAGACATATTCGGGCTTCATAAGTTAGTCCATCCATTTTTATTGTATTCCTTATTAGTAGGATTTTTAAATAAGGTTAAAAATAGTCCCAAAAAGTAGAAAAATCAGATTAAACCAAAGAAATATTTCAATAACATAAGCATAACATTTATTTGTAACATTTAAAGCTATTGTTAGTAGTGCTCGACATGACAAACGTGGACCTGAATGAGCTCCTCATCTAAGAGAGATGCAGTGTTATGTTGTGAGAAAAGCACAGTGCAGCTTAAATCACCATCTTTTCAGTGTTCCAGGGTCTCCTCTAAAGAATTGTCTTTACATGTTCAAGTGTACCACTTCCTACTTTATTAGGCAGATCTGTAAAATCCAGTGTTGTCTGTACATTAGTAATTCATATCAGTTCTTAGCAGGTCAATTCAAACATTATTTTCTGTTTATTTCTATTGTTCTAATGTCCTCATAAACACAGGATGGGCAAACTGTTAATGCATGAAAACACTGCAACACAAAAGTCCAAAGATGACTTTTTGCAGGGACTTTTCCAAGCCCTAGCAGGAAAACAAACTAAACAAAGGTGCAGCACAATGTCAAGGAATTGGCACATCTGAAGCCGTTAGACTTGTTTGGGAGAAATGTTTGTGCAACCACATTTTTAGCTGGTTTGTGGTACCACAGAGGATTCAGTTTTACCACCACAGTGTAAGACTGTGAAGTGAGCTTACAGCAGTCAACTATAGTGCAGGCCCTCTTTTCTTTAGGTCTGGTTTTCAGTGAGCCAGACTTACTTGTTATTTTTGAAAGTTTTCCAGGCTTTCTTTCAAAGCTTTGCCTTTGGAAATTGACTTTTTTTTTCTAACTGATTGCAGTCTAGTTTTTGTAACATTTCGTTTGTGCGATATGCCTTAACACTAACATATGAACCATGTAAACATGAAACGCGCCAAGCTCAAGTGCAGAGGCGGAGGCAGACATTTGAAACACCTGGGGCTTAGCCCTAAAGGGTAGTATGCATGTGGGATTGGGGGAGGGGGAAATGACTGAAAGATTCATTGGCTCTGTTTTGAGTTTTGTTAAAAAAAAGAATGACTTCATATAGGGAAAAATATATATCACATATGCAGGACACCTTAAACTAGTTTTTTAATTAAGCAGCAAGGCAGAACAAAGGGCTGTATCAAGACACGCGGACTAAACCCCAATTCAGCCAGACCCAGAACTGATCCGGAATTAAAACAGGACTACAACAGTTCAAAATCAGGACTACTGAGGACTTAACCAAGACAGAACTAGAATCAGAACTAGATGATAGTAGCAGTAAAAATCATCATAGACCTGCACTACACTTATTTTTTAATTCTACCAAAGTCCACTATTTAGATTGAGAAAAGTTTATATAATTATTTAGTCTTGTTGTGCAAACAAGCCTGCATAACTTAATAAATATAGAATTTGAAAAATAACAAACAAAAGAAACATTAGGTACGAGATACATGAGTACCTATGATACGATAATACTTTTGGTAAACAACCATGTGACTAACATGTGTGTCTCACCTGCTCTTGTTCCCTCTCTGTTTTGTCCTCATTCTCCTCTCTCTCCCCCTCTGTTCCTCTCTCTCCCTCTTTGTGCTGAAAATCATCAAATATACAGTTGAAACCAGATATTTACACACTCTTCAGATAAAAACACAAACACTTTTTTAATTGTAACATCAAATCAGACTAAATGTTTATTTTTTTAGATTGATAAATATAAAACCATATTTGTTAACTTTAAGAGTAAAGAGAAACTATCTGTATTTCTTAATTGTAAATGGCACCAAATTGTATTCAAAATTGAGCCACACTTATGGAGCTCCACAATTCTTTTTCTGGTGTTTTGGTTGATGTAGGAGCCATTCTTGGGTTAATACCTTATGTGGTCGCTAGAGGTCACCTTTTTCTGTTTTGATTATGGTTGGATCCCAATTCAGGGTCTGCAGCCTTAAAGGCTGCATTTTAAGGCCGATTACGTCACAGCGACGCGACGAAGGCTGTCCCAATTCGAAGGCTGCTCGAAATGCGGCCCTCAAATGCGTCCTTCATTTCCCTGAATTTAAAGGACGTGGCGGTGTAGACTTCGTAGCCCAACATATCCCAGAATGCATAGCGCGGCGGTGGGTGTGGATAATTTTGCCGAAAAAAACGGCGCATGAGGGGCGCAAGAAGACTTAGTAAACTAAGTACTGAATATTATGTCACTTATTTATGTGCAAATGTTTAATAAGGAAGAACATTAAAACATTACTGTTGGCCTCATGTCGGCAAAGTTATGTGACATTAGTGACGTTTGTACTGCAGGGTCTGCAGTACAATTCTGTAAGCCAATGAGGTTGTCACATGACATTTGTGAGAGGGCATTCTTTACTTGGACAAATTATCAATAAGCTTTCAATATCAGTAACAATGGTGACAGTATAATTGTTTATTGTGTTGAACAATAAACAATTATACTGTCAATTATATGTGTCCAGTATGTTGGCTGATTTTCTTTTACTTTTTGCATTTGAAAATAAAAGCTGGGCTGATTTTAACACCATTACAAGAAGTGTTGTTAATTATTCTTTTTGAATCATAATCAGGTTACCACAAATTGTTTTTTAATTTAGTAGAACTTGAAATGTTTGTCAGTGGGTAAACAATTCATAATGCAAAGTCAGAAACATCAAGTTATTCTTAGTACTGCATACTTGCAATACATAAGTTGTCCTAACAGTCATGTAGGGCATCCGTAGTTCACGGGGTCGGGAAGCTCATCTTGTAACTGGAAGGTTGCTGGTTCGATCCCCAGCTCTGTCTGTCTTGATCGTTGTGTCCTTGGGCAAGACTCTTCACCTACCGCCTACTGATGATGGCGCGATATAGCAGCCTCGCTTCTGTCAGTTGTGGCAACAACTGTGGCTTGCCTCCACCAGTGTGTGAATGTGAGACTGAAGGAATAGTGGAATTGTAAATTGCTTTGAGTGTTGGGCAGCTGTCTTTTTATTGTTTGAAAATGCATAGTTTTAATTGTATCTATTTTTATTTTATACTATTATAATATGAATATCATTACAACATGAACATGATTTTAATCACGTTTTCAAAGGAAATGAAAAGAAAAGAAAAGCTAGATTGCAGGTCATAACTTCTTACCTGAAGATCACTTCACCTGACATTCGGTGGCCGTCTCGGGTCTCTCCTCCTCACCCACCTGCTCTCTGAGGAAGCTCCGCCATAGCTCACGGAAGAGCCAGAGAATTTTGTTTCTTATGGTGTGAAAGTCTTTCAGGTGCCTTCTGTGAAACTCCAAGTTAACTGTTATGTGCCTTTTAATGAAGATTGGCTTCCATCTGGACACTGTACTGTAGTGAAGTAGATTCTGGGGTAGGATTTTACGTGATGTCCGGAAATGCAGCACTACCATCCACACCTTCCCAGCTGATAATTAGCGGCCTTATAAGAAACAGCTGTGCTTCACTACCACGCGGAGGCATTTGGCAGTCTTTTCCCCATCTAAGGGGGCTGAGAGCATTAGGCAGCGAAGCACTGCAGAGCTCCTCAGGAAAGCTAGTATTGCCCTTTAGAGAGTGGATTGTGTAATGCTGCTGCTGTCTTGTCTTATGCTGTTTGTTTGTTATGTGATGCTTTTATAAAGAACAGTAACTTGGGGTGTATTTGTTTTATGTAGATCTCTTTTACTAATTTGTTTAACATTTTATGCTTTGTTTTATTGCTTTAGTGGAGGTGCGGCCGCTTGTTGAGGGGCTAGGCACGTGAGGTGGCTATAGGTAGATTGCACCATTTAGAGTTCAGTGTGGCTGTATCCCAATTCAGGGTCTGCAACCTTAAAGTACGCAGCCTCAACGGTCCTCAAGGGCCGCGTACTCAAAGACCGCTAAGGCCGGAAGTGAGAGGCTTGTGAAATGGGATGGTCTAGCCTCCGTCGTGCTGCCCAGGTTGCCTAGCAACCATGATAGCGGGGAACGTGTGGTTGACAGAAATGAAGGCAAAGTTTTTTTAAACAACGAGCGGAAATTATCTTCCTGACAGAGCAATATGAGAGAAGGACCGCTGAAGTAGATAGACTGTTCAGCCAGCTTCTTGAAAAGGAAGATATTCAAAAGGAGAAAGAAATGGAACTCCTAGACATGCGGGGAAGGAACTTTGAGTTCCAAGCAAAGCTTAATAAAGTACAAGAAAAACCAACAGAAGAAATCCTCCAACAGAAGAAAAACGAGAAAGACAAGGAAAAAAAGATTCAGGAGCTGCAAGTAAAGCTTGATGAAGCTCTGCAAAAAATTCAAGAACTCCTCCAAGAGAAGAAACAACTGGTCATAAAACTCCAAGGCACTGAGATAAATCAAAAAGTGCTGAAAGGAAGGGTTGAGTTTCTTCAAAAGAAAGCGCAACAGACCATGAAAAAGGAAGATACGGATTGCAAGCTTCAGGACAGCGAGAAACACAAGGAAGCCTTGCAAATAAAGCTTGATGAAGCTCTGCAAAAAAATCAAGAACTCCTCCAAGAAAAAGAACAAATGGACATAAAGCAGCGCAAACTGCAAAGCATGGAGGAAAAGTACAAAGGACTTCAGGCAAAGCTTGATAAAACACTGAACAAAAATAAAGAGTTGCTTCAAGAAAAAAAGCAACTAGAAATTAAACAGAAAGAAATGGACTCCAAGCTTGAAGGCGTGGAGGAAAAATACACCGCGCTGAAAATAAAGCTTGATAAAACAGTGCAAAGAAATAAGGATTTCCTACAAGACAAAGAACAGCATGACACGAAACAGAAAGATCTGGATTGCGAGCTTCAGAACATCAAGAAACACAACCAAGGTTTGCAAGTAATGCTTGATGAAGCTCTGCAAAAAAATAAAGAAATCCTTGAAGAGAAAGAAAAACTGGACATAAACCAGAGAGGCATGCAGGAAAAATACGGAGCGCAGCAGGTAAAGCTTGATGAAACGCTGCACAAATATCAAGAGCTGCTTCAAGACAAAGAACAACGGGAAATAAAGCAGAAAGAAGAAAAACAAATTCTCCAGGACTTTGAGAGGAAACACCAACAACTGCAAGACCGTTATAACAAACTGAACTCCAAAACAACTGAGCTGGAGGGGGAAAAGAAAAAAGTGCAAAAACAATGCTCAGAGATGCAGAGTAAGCTCAGTGACATGCTGATAAAAAACACAGAACTGGAGAAACTTTCCAACAACTTGAAGTGCAAAAACACTGAGGTGCAGATGTTAAAGCAGCAACTAGAGAAAACAAACAAAGACCTGCAGTGTACACTTCAACAACTCGAGAGAAGTCAGCAGCTACAAGACACACACAACAAATTACAACAGAGTTATACAGAGATGCACGAGGCAAAGCTTATGCAGGAGGCCAAATGTAAAGAACTGAAAGAAAGGCTCGAAGAAAAACAAGCCAAATTAAAAGAAGTGGAGACAACATGCAGGAAACTTGAGAAGGAAAATACACAAACAATTGATGAGTTAAGAATGCTCATCCTAGAGAAAAAAGTGCTTGTGGAAAAGATCATGGAAAAGAAGAAAAAACGCTTCCGCTTCTTCTGGAGAAAGAGCACTCCGACTTTTTCTACTTTTTCTACTTTTTCTTCTGCTGATGTGACCCCGTCTTCCTCCTCCACCGTTGCATCGTAATTTTCACCTCTCCTCTCCCATTCTCTCCTGACACCTCTCCCTCCCCTATTTCCCTTTAACTCCTAACACCTGTCCCATCCCCCCCCCCCCTCTCTTTTACCCTCACCCCCCAACCAGTCCCGACAGTTGACTGCGCCCTCTAGAGCCTGGTTCTGTCATAGGTTTCTTCCTTTAAAGGGAGTTTTTCCTATCCACTGTTGCACCCAGTGCTTGCTCAGAGGGCATTGTTGGGGTTCTCCCTTTCTCTATCCCTTTCCTTTACCCTCTCCCCCCCCCCCCCTTTCTATTCCCCCCCATTTTCTATTCCCCCCCCCCCCTTTTCTATTTCCTTAATAATTTAATAATAAACACAATTGGCTACATTTTAAATGTGTCTGATCAACATCTTCATTCAAGAATGAATTGTCTTTCTCACGGAGTCATGTGTATTTTGTGTTTTCCTCGGGCTGGTGATTCCCGCAGTCGTTCAGCCCCGGAGTCCAGAGTTTTAGTGTTTTAATCACATTTAGTGTTACATTTCAGATCACCACAATAGGATATCCATAATTTAGGATTCAGGCATTTGTTTTAGTTCAATATCGTAATTATTCTATGACTGAGTAGTTTACAGAACCTTCAGTCAGCAGCAATAACTTCTGTTGGAGCTATTTGTTCTTATTTTTTATTATTTTGAAATTAGTTAAAGTTTGTTGTTCGTTTACTTATATTTTGGGGTTTATTTACAAGTTTATTTGTAGGTTAATATTTGTTTCAATGTTTTGTTTGTTTGATGTTGCCTTGTTAAATTAGTCAGTAAAAGCTGTAGGGCCATTTTGTTTCTATAAATAAAGAGACTGGTATAGGACCAGCATGCACTGGGGTGGGCCTATGGTTTTTCAGCAGAGCAGGAGAAGCAGCAGGAAGTAACAAAAAATGGATCTTGTTATTGCTTGCCAAACTGGATAAAATAAACCATAAAAATGCAACTTTAAAGTTTGGACAGTGGACTTCTTTTGCCTGCGTACGAAATATTATCTCAGTGCAGCAGTGGCTTGTGGACTTTTAAATGTGGGATGTTTGGTTTGTCAAACAAAAGGAATTGCCACTACAACTTCAATTCAATGACATTTGCAAGCATTCCTTTATACACAGCATTTCAGTCAGGTTGAGGTCTGGACTTCCATGCTGTAGATTTGCTGCTGTGCTTGGGGGTCATTATCTTGTTGCATGGCCTAATTTAGGAGAAGCTTTAGCTGTCGGACAGGTGGCCTCACATTTGACTCTAGAAAACTCTGGCATACAGAGGATTTCGTCGACTGCAAGGTGGCTATCTCTTGTAGCTGCAGAACAAGCTTAAATCAAAAAATTATCCACTGCTACGAATCCTGGGATAGGGTGGGCCATGAAGGATACACCCGAACCATCCTTCAAATCCAGGTAAAAGGAGGAGGCATTTGTGGGTCACATTTGGAGCAGCCTTTGTCGCCTGGCTGTGATGTAATCGGCTATTAAAGGCAGCCTCTGAATCACAAAACAACCACAATGGACCAAAGTGCTGTACAGTACTGAAAGTTTAAAAAAAATCTACAAAGTGCTGTACAGAAGATTAAATACATAAAAACAAATAGAAAGAAAAACCACAGAAAAGGAAAAACGAAAATAAAAAACTGTATACAAATAAATAAACAATAAAATAAAATCAGCAGGAGTCTATCCCAGCTGTCACCAGGGTGTCAGCTAACACACAGACAACCAGTTGCAGTCACATTCATACCTATGGACAATTTAGAGTTTCCACGCAATCACAGGACAACATGCAAACTCCACACAGAAAGACCCACAATTTCATACCATAAGGTCACCAGTCTCCCAGCAATTCATTTCTCATATATTTGCCCAACAACTTCACAAAAGCTGGAGAATTTATTGCGGGACCATGTACTCTCATGTGCCTCTTCATTTTCTCAACAAATGAAATCATTTCTCTTTTAACACATAAACAGTGTGGATGCTGAAGAGCTTCATCTGTCATGGAGGTGACCAATAACCCAATGGTCCCTCTGACAAAGCTCCAGCATTGCTGTGTGGAGTATGGAGAACCTTTAAGAAGGACAGAGGCTGTATCCCAATTCAGGGTCTGCAGCCTTATAGGCTGCATTTTAAGGCCGATTACGTCACAGTGGCGCGCCGAAGGCTGTCCCAATTCAAAGGCTGCTCGAAATGCGGCCCTCAAATGCGTCCTTCATTTCCCTGAATTTTAAGGCTGTGGCAGTGTAGACTTCGTGGTCCCATATATCCCACAATTCATAGCGCAGCAGTCGGTGTGGATAATTCTGCCGCAGACGGCAGAAGCGGAGCGGCCGAAGGGTAAACTGTGAAAAGTAAGTACTGAATATTATGTCACTTATTTATGTGTAAATGTTTAATAATGAGGAACATTAAAACATTACTGTTGGCCACATGTCAGCAGAGTTATTTGCCATTATTGATGTTTGTACGTTCAGCTTTTACTTGCTTTTAAAGCCTTTAAAATATAATAATACAATAGTTGACCTTAATCTGACAGAGAATGTGATGATTTTGTGGATAATTAAAGTCAGTCATATATCCACAAACACAACAAGCTGAAAGTCAGTGATGCTGCTCGGTTTGCATTCCTGAATATCACGGCACAAGCAGGATTCACTGCACTGTTAATGTTAGCTATGTTATATTGCTGCCTCTGTTCGGTGGTGTCGAGCCAAACGGACTTTAACGTGTGTTTGAACGAGCTGACGGTTCACTCGTTAAGCTGAAAGAAAGATGCTTTAATCACAGGAGTCACACATGTGTCCACTGCACCTTATATGCATGAATCGTCTGGAGTTTTCTTATTAATTAACAATAAACTTAGTGTATATGTACTCCTAAATTTGATGAAAGTAATAAAAAATAGACAGCTCTGTCTCTCTTTATTCTGACATTTAACTAATTCAAAAGATATTTTAATATTGATTTATCCAAAACGAAACAAGTTTACTCTAAATTGATGTTGCACAGTAAAAAAATGTTATTGTGTTTTCCATAAAGTGTATGTAAATATCTGGTTTCAGCTGTGAATATACTACTGTGTATTGAAATTCCTCTTGTTTTGCATAGAAATATACTGAACAACATACAAAGCATAATATATAAAATAACATCTACCTGAGTTTTTTCTTTGAAAGAAGCCCCTTATGTCCATTCTTGTATATCAGTACATTACTGAAACTGATTTATTTAGCCGTGGATGGTAACAACTGAAAATATGAAATAAACACACATGTAAGCTAAGACTCTCTAAAGCAGACCTTCCCAAAGGGGGGGGGGGGGGGGGGGGTGCGCAGAGCCATTGGGAGGGGGGGGGGGGGGGGATGAAAAGGGAAAAAAAAAACAATGCTTGGACACTGCTAGCACAGGGCGCCCACACAAACGCAAAGCTGGAGATGAAGCATCGCTGAATATGTTTCCAAACCAACTTCATTCTAAGCCAAAGACTAGAAAATATGGTGAAGCATGTCTGCCCTTTGGCTTCACCTGCACAAATGCCGAGGTAGGTCAAACAGTATCCCACAATCTTGATTTTTAGTTCACAAACACTTGTTGTAATGACTAACTACTCCTGACATTTTGGAGATGTTAGCTCTTTATACAGTAAAGTTACAGTAGGATACAAATAACATCAGGCTGATCCTGCCACACTTTGTTGCCCCTGTCTAAATCCCGGACAAACAGGATCCCACAGTTGTTTATGTTTTTAAACCCATTTTGCACAGAGAGACATTTTTTGAAAAATGTATTGATAGCAATGTTGAATATTATTACACAGGAAAAAAAAAAAAAACAACTACATGTAAAATAAGTACACCGTGACGCCTCTGCCTTTGTAAATGGAGGGACAGTAACTGCGTGTGTAAGCCTGTAAAACCTGCAGATAGAGACAAAATACTGTTAATCTGACTATCTGCCATTCTGCAATTCATCTCATGTAAACAATAACGTGGCACACAGCGCGACGTGAAAAAAGGCAAATACCTTTGACCTTGCATGACGAACTCTGTATTCCTCGTCCACACTTAAACGCAGAAAAGGAGTTTTAAAAATCTCCGTTTTCGGTGATTCAAAACGCCGTTTACGTGTGGACGAAACGGACATAGCGTAAAAGAGTTAGTAGTTTATTTTATTTCTAACTGTAATTTATTGCAGATTATTTGTATTTGCTTAATTGTTTACTGTAATATTCTGGATTAGGCTCTTTGAAAAGATCAGGACAGAAGGACATGGATAGGTGCTTTAATGAACAGCAGGACAACACACACTGGGCCTTTCTCAATATGCGTACTTGCGTTCTCGTGTACTCGTTATACGTCATCAGTCGGAGACCAAGTACTGTTCCAATTCGAAGTACGCATCAAGCCGAGAACGCGAAAAAGTCCCGGATGTGTTCTCGCTCCGCCCGTTTTATCGAGCATGCATCGGTGGTGACTTGTGTGGACTTGGTACAGCTAAATATCCCAGAATGCATTTCGTCCAAAACTCAAACGCGGCAATGGCGGACGAGCGGGGCTAAAAACTTTTAAATATTACTCTTTCTGGGTCACAAAATAAACTTTTAAGTTCTTTTCAAGCGAGAATGTAGCTGTGTAAACTTCGAATATCTGCTCAGTTTATCAAGATATCATATATTTCCAAACGAGGTCCGACGTTTTCGGAGACGTCTGTGACCCGCCAGCTCCATAGCAGACAGCGAGGTCGAGGATTATTACAGCCAGCGAGAACAGCGGACTCCCGGCAGATCGTTTTCAATCCCCCCCGCGGTCTTTTCGCTACTCAGGTTAAACAAACCCCAAACCCCAGTAGCTGTCTATTGTATTGAGTGTCCACTAAAATAAAAATAAAAGCGTTCTAACATCTCACCTGCTTGTTTTTATTAAGGTATGTACACGTATGTACATGTACACTATTTTTATTAATAGAGATTTCACTACTGAGGTTAAACATGATATATAAGTCACTTAGATCACTTCTAAATGTTAATGTTTGGCTTATTTCGGCTTTTTATTTGTTCCTGAGTAAACCGGTTTGGCTGTGATTAAAGTTAAGCTTCATAACATATTACTCACAGTTAAATTAAGGACGGCAGTAAAAACTCCGGACCTGTGACATCATCAAGTACGCTGGTGTTCCAATTGTACAAATCGCGAGTCAGTGCTCGCGTTCTCAGCGAGTCCGTACTTCCGTGCGTTCTCGGTGAGTACGTACCCGCCGAGAACGCGAGTACGTACTCGCGTACTTGAGAATTGAGAAAGGGCCACTGTCACTACCCGATCCGTACCGGAAACCCGATCGGTACCCCGCATGCGCAAATCTTACGTCACTTCCTCTCTTTGCCAACATTGCGACATTCAATGGTCGTGTCCAAATTCATGGGCTGCATCCTCCTGAGGCCGCATTTGTAGACCGATTACGTCACAGCGACGCGCCGAAGGCTGTCCAAATTCGTAGACTCCTCCGAATGCAGCCGACAAATGCGTCCTCCTTTTCCCCGAATTTGAAGGATGGGTCGGGTGTGTCCTTCGTGGCCTACCATATCCCAGAATTCATAGTGCGGCCCAGCCAAACTCCAGTTTCCAACAATGGCGGCCGCTACTTAGTTTTAAAATTACTCATACTAATCTTTCTGGGTCACAAAATAAACTTTTAACATATTTTCAGGCGAAAAAGTAGCTGTGTAAACATCAAATATCTGCTCGGTTTATCAAGATATCGCATATTTGCAAAAGTGCTTCGACGTTTTTGGAGACGTCTGCTACCCACCAGCTCGATAGCTAGCCGGGAGCTCGAGGGTTACTGATGCGGCCGAGAACGGCACAACTCCCGGCACATCATTTTCAGATCACCGCGGACTTTCGCTGCTCGGGTTAAACGTAATATATAAGTCACTTAGACAACCTAAAAATGTTATTGTTGGGCTTTTTTCAGTGTTTTGTTTGTTCGTGAGTAAATCGGTTTGGCTGAGATTAAAGTTATTAGATTAGATTAGATAAAATAAAACTTTATTAATCCCCCGGGTGGGTTCCTCCTTGGTTTTTACACAGCTGACTAAACGTCAAACAGAAAACTGATTAAACAGAAGTATGAGACAGTCGAGAATTTATGCCAGTCTCCTGTTATATTTTAGATAGCAAGGAGCTGACGGCTGAGTTTATTAAACTCCACCGAGACAGCGGTGACGCTAATCAGAAGGCTAGACCGTCCAATTTCACGGCCGTTTACTTCCGGCCTACCCGACCTTCTGAGGACCCGGCCCACGTAGACCGCGAAGGCCGGGTCCTCAGGAGGATGCAGCCCATGAATTTGGACACGACCAATATATTTGAATGATACGGTTAGCCCCAGTTAGCTCCTAGCATTTCTCAACAGCTCTGCCTCCTTTTCGACTGCCCGGGACATTTAAACGATGGATAATCCATATACAAACAAATTCATGCTTTTCTCCTCAACAGAGAGTGTTCCCCGATTGAACAACAGCGCCGTAAAATAAGAAGAATGGCGCCTAATTACAGACTTAATAATATTGACTTAGCAATGTGTCACGTGAAGATTCATCAGCCAGATTAAGTGTTTACTGACAACTGACAGTGATAGCAGACATCATCATCACTATACTAATCAATCCTCTCCACACAGACAAGCATAAACACACTCGACTATCACTAAATCAAATTTAACACACGTTTGTAATGACGCCAATTCAGTTTACAATAGGGTTCATTCGCTCGGTCAGCAGGTGGCAGTATCCTCGTACACTGGGGAGTAAACTGCCATTAAACGAACAGAAGAAGAAGAAAACATCTGCACATGCGCGGTACGGATCGGGTAGACCCGATTTGTACGGTCCGACTTTGCACATGCGCAGTAAGGATCGGGGAGTCCCAATTCGTAACTATCTTTTTATTTTTCGTTTTTGTCTACATTGTATTGAAATGCTTCATTATTGCAAACATTTTAAGATTTACTCATTATTCTTAACATTTTAACAGATACTCTGACCCATAACTATCGTAAAACGCTACGACCGGAAGTAGACACCTTTCGCGCATGCGGGGTACCGATCGGGTTTCCGGTACGGATCGGGTAGTGACAGTAGCGACTAGCGACAGCCACTAACTTGGGGCCTTTCTCAATATGCGTACTTGTGCGTACTTGCGTTCTCGTGTACTCGTGATACGTCATCAGTCGGAGACCAAGTACTGTTCCAATTCGAAGTAGGCATCAAGCCGAGAACGCGAAAAAGTCCCGGATGTGTTCTCGCTCCGCCCGTTTTATCGAGCATGCATCGGTGGTGACTTGTGTGGACTTGGTACAGCTAAATATCCCAGAATGCATTTCGTCCAAAACTCAAACGCGGCAATGGCGGACGAGCGGGGCTAAAAACTTTTAAATATTACTCTTTCTGGGTCACAAAATAAACTTTTAAGTTCTTTTCAAGCGAGAATGTAGCTGTGTAAACTTCGAATATCTGCTCAGTTTATCAAGATATCATATATTTCCAAACGAGGTCCGACGTTTTCGGAGACGTCTGTGACCCGCCAGCTCCATAGCAGACAGCGAGGTCGAGGATTATTACAGCCGGCGAGAACAGCGGACTCCCGGCAGATCGTTTTCAACCCCCCCGCGGTCTTTTCGCTACTCAGGTTAAACAAACCCCAGTAGCTGTCTATTGTATTGAGTGTCCACTAAAATAAAAAATAAAAGCGTTCTAACATCTCACCTGCTTGTTTTTATTAAGGTATGTACACGTATGTACATGTACACTATTTTTATTAATAGAGATTTCACTACTGAGGTTAAACATGATATATAAGTCACTTAGATCACTTCTAAATGTTAATGTTTGGCTTATTTCGGCTTTTTATTTGTTCCTGAGTAAACCGATTTGGCTGTGATTAAAGTTAAGCTTCATAACATATTACTCACAGTTAAATTAAGGACGGCAGTAAAAACTCCGGACCTGTGACATCATCAAGTACGCTGGTGTTCCAATTGTACAAATCGCGAGTCCGTGCTCGCGTTCTCGGCGAGTCCGTACTCCCGTGCGTTCTCGGCGAGTACGTACCCGCCGAGAACGCGAGTACGTACTCGCGTACTTGAGAATTGAGAAAGGGCCTTGTTGTTTTCTTAGCGGTGCACAAACTACCCTTTTTTGTTGTTATATATTGGTCAACCAAGAACTAGCCCCGTAACAGGCACTTCTGTATTTTACCACTGGGGGGCAACAATTCACTCTATTACATTTACTAAATGTTTGAGCTGTGAAATAAACCGCAATGGAGCAAAATATGGGTGTGTGTGGTTGGAGAATGTGTTTGTGCATGCGTGTGTGTGTGTGTGTGTGTGTGTGTGTGGGGGGGGGGGGGGGGGGGGGGGTAAAACAAAGGGGGCCCAGCCATTCATTTCGCCATTTGTTGATTCACTTGAAAAGCAAGTAACTAATATGGGTCAAGTGATCCGTTTGATGTCAATCTTTCGTGATACACCGTCATATTTACATTATTTGTACAGTATGAATGATTTGCTTTGGTACCTGGTCAAACTTCAGTTCTCCTCTGTCTGCCTACCTCCGTTTCTCCAACAGCGCACTCGCTGGTAGCAACTCAGTCGCTTAGTGCCTGAGTTCGGATCATACCAATATTAGGGGGGATTTATGCACAGTCGTAAATTTCCACAATGTGGGCTTCAAATATTGTGTGTAGTTTTTTGCTTTATACAGTTGTCAGCCAGGCATCTAACTATGAAAAAATTACACTCCAAAAACCCGGGCTTAAGCCCAGTAAGCCACCCCCCCCTCGCTCCGCCACTGCTCAAGTGTCTGAATATAATGTAATACTCAGCAAAAAAACAATTGTAGATTTTCAGGCATGTTTGTTAAAGGCACCTGCTGAAGAATAAAAGATGGTCATACCATAATATTTCCTTTCAAGCTAACTGTCGGAAGTGTACCGCTGTATTTGCCTTACATGCTTTCCCCCCATTTGTTTGTACGTTTCAGTAAATTTTGGCACTTCCCAGTTTCAACAGCACAAAGCTGCGATGTTTACAATGCCTTCTGCATGAATCCTTGTTTTCAAAAGAGTTTCAACTTTATGAAGTTAAACTATCAGAAGAATGCAAATAAACAGCTACGATGTCAGTCCTCAAAGTATTTCGTTAGAGGTAAAAACAGGGCGTGGCTTTATTTTGGCATAAGACCACTTTGAACTACAAAATGGGAACCATAGTCAGCATCCAGTCTGTCCAATATTATTCAAGCTGGTATTTGGCTTTTTCAAAATCATGTTACTATTATACATAACCAACTTATTCTGCCAGCCAGAAGAGACTACCGTTTTAGAATAGTTAGCAATAAAACTATTTCTAACATTCATTTGACAACACCGGCCGCCTGGAGCGGACACCTTCAGTAAAGTCCTGCTGAAACACTGCCACCTTGTGGTGAAAGTTTTGCATGGGATTTTGGGGGGTTAAGGGATAGTGATGGGTTTAAAAGTATCAGTTTCCTGATTCAAATCAATTTTAGTTTGAATAATCTCATTTCGATCCATTAAACCCTGAATGTATTTTGCCAGAATCTCACCAAGTGATGCCGTATGAACCCTGATTCCGGGTCCAAACTACTCTGCGTTAATCAAGGCTGATGTGTTTTTAACATGTAGTGATGGCCGAGTGACGCTTTCTGAAGCACCGAAGCGTTTCAGTCCTCTTTAGTGACATCTGATGGCCAAAAGTATGACTCACAGCTTAAAACTCAAACTGCTTCATTATGATTGCCTGCTCCTCAGAGCTGAACTGACAGCTTCTGTTTGATATTTACTTCAATAATAAATTATTTGTCCTTGTTTAAATGTGCCATGGTGTGTTCTCCTTTTGCTTGTGACTTCCTAATAAAAAAATTAAATTAAAAAAAAAAAACAAAAACAAAAAAACAACAGGGGTGGAGGTGGTTATCTGCTACAAAAAGCCAGACAATTACAATCTCCTTGTTTTATCCTCAGTTACTTTGACACAATGGATAAGCAGAAGAGAGTTGATGGATGTACAGAAATGAGACAACCATTAGAATGACAGAAAATACTTAGACAACTTTATTGTGTATCAAAATACTGTCTTACAATCATTTTTAAAGCCTTATTTTGGACAAGATTCTTTTTTTTGTTCAGAAACAGATTAGGCACAGAGCGGAGCTGGAAGGACAAAGGGAGGGGAGGAGGGAGGGGTGGGTGTTGCTGAAGGGGAAACGGGTGAGATCTAAAACACTGAGCAAAAAAAAAAAAAAAAAAACAAGCATCTGTCCACTCCCTCTGACGCGATGAATCACACCATCATCATCGTCAGCCCTTCTGTTAAGCACAACTTTGGAAACTTCCCTTTTTAACATACGAGGCAGTGAGCCACTGCACACTCACGTTTCATGCCGGGGAATCGGGCTCTTTATCCGAGTTCTTACAACCTAATGGACATGGATGGCCAGTACTGGTGCCACGCTTTCCACAAAAAAACAAAACCGAGGAAGTGGCATTTCCAGGCAGCGGTGTCGGGATGACGAGCAAGCTACTGTGAAATGCGTCTTCCCTACTAAGAACAGCAGTGGCTAAACCTGGATCACACTAGCAGCAGGTAAAACAGCTGGGTTAGTAACAGAGCATCATGAACACTCTGGTGTAATGAACAGACATGCGTGTGTGTTCTCATAGAAGCTCATATCAGAGTGAATCCATTATTTACTGTGTGTATGTCAGAGTAGCTCCTCCAGTGTAAACAGTAACTTCAATCCAAAGCAGGGGGCCAGACTCTACTGGCGCTACACTAGCTTCTCATAAATCCACTGAAAATGGAAAAATCGCCTAAGGCACGACTGACTGCTAGCTTACAGTAATAATGAAAAGGTGCGTCGTTCTCGTCCCCAAGTTTACTGAATGTGTTTAGCAGAAGAATGAAAACAGAAAATGGAGCAAATGACTGTAGACAAAGGAATATTCAATGCACTGAACTTTGACTGGAATTTTAAAATATCCAATCCTGGAATCTGGCTGAGGGCAACACTGATGAAGTCATTGGTAACATGGGAGGGACGTGGAGCTGTACACAATGATGGCTTAAACTGGAGAAAGTCGTTTTAAACAGTGGTACAATTCTAATCTGCAGAGCTGGATTTTTGCTTTATTTTTTTAAACTGTGATGTGGTAGGGGCTGCCGGGGATGTGCTCGTCGCCCCACTTCACCACCAGGATGTACTCTCCCTTTTCCTTGAGCTGGTAGCTCACGTTGTACATGCGGTTGCCCAGATGCTTCACAAGGATCTCCTCACATGGGACCTTAGGACCGTCCACGCCAACCAAGAGCATGTTACGACCTGCAAAAGATGTTTTCAGATGAGTGATTGCATCAGATCAGCCCCAGAGCGTGTCGTGCAGAAGCAGCCACACCGCTGAAATGTGTGCAGAATTCCTCCATTGTTGCGTTGCTAAAACAAGCACAGTCCTGACAACAGCTTCACCAAACTACCATCGCTGAGTGCTGGCAGTACGGGCCTTCCTTCAGATGTCCATTTGCAGGAACAGATTAAATGTCAAGTGAAAGCAGCTCATATGAAAGCTCTGCCACACAGCAGGATTTTCTATGGTCATACTTACGACTTTACCACAAAATACAACATCTAATCCTGAATATTGCTCTGACCTGCGTTTTGTTCATGCATATCCTAGCTTTACACACCTGCTTTGCTGCAGTCAACGCTGAAGTTGTTCTTCTGACCAATGAAGCCCTTTGTCAGGCCCGGGCCCTTAGCCACAACCTTGCTGGCATCGGATTGGATAGGAGCGCCCTGCTGAGAACAGCTGATAGCACGGGTCACAGGGTCTACAGTAACAGAGGAGGTTTCATGCATACTGTGGCTGGACACAAGCTTGGAACCTAGAAGACAGAGAGGAAGAGGAGTGTGAGTTAAAGCTGAAGGTATTTCAGCATTTTACATTTAATAAAATAATGATGAAAATATTCCTCCTCACCAGTGATCTTGGCCTTGAAGGGGCTTCCCACAATGTGGTAAGGACCGCCATACTTGATGGAGATGAGATAGTTGCCGGGTGCCATCGGGGTGTACGTGACCCTGTAACCCTCGGGACACTCCACGCAGTCCATCTTCACCTTGGAAGGCCCGTCAATGGTGACCGCTAAAGCCCCGGGCCCTGCGTTGCTCGTGTTCACCACAAATTCACATGATGTTCCTGGAGGTAAATGACACATGACAGGCAGGATATAGGGGACATCAAACAGGCAAAGGAATTTCATTGATTTGCACTCAGGGTGAAAGTGCTACCTGTGGTGCCTCCCTCCAGTCCTGGTCCGTATGCAGACACCATCCCAGGGTCTCCGGCCTGGCCGGTCTCTCCGACTCGAATCTTGAACGGACTACCAGGGATGTGACTTCCATTGAACTTCACATCAATCAGATAGAGACCATTCTCTCTGGGGATGAACCTGACTGCATATTTATCTATCAAACAGAAGGCACATCAGTCTAACGCATCACATCAGCTTAGCAAGTGCTTTGAATGGGTTAGGATTGGTTTTCCTGAGGTTACCTTGGTCAATCTCAGTGACGCAGCACTCCTCCAGCGCTCCTGACGGGCTGTGGACCTTGGCATCAATCGCACCCTTTGCTCCGTTAAGGCTGACAGCGAAGGACGCTGGTTGGTTCACCTTCAGACCCGATTCCTGCTCAACAACACACTCACAGAATCAAACACTGCATCGAAGGACAAAATGAACCCCCATGCCTCTGCTGCCCACAGCAAGTCAGCAAAAGGTCACCACATCATAACCACCACTCTTACATAGCTTACCTGAAGTCGCTAACAAGGCTAAAGAGGAGGGCTGTGCAGTGAAAAGGTGTGCATGTATCATATTTTTGCTTGTGCACGTCTGTGTGCACATGAAGATTCCTGTAAGTGTTTCTAGTAGGTGGTCTGACCATTCATTTTGTAATGTATTAGAGAACGTGCAATATGCTTTCAGTGAGCAGCAGGTACTTTGGAGTCGTGCTACCCAAAGCCTACGTCCACACAGTGTCTTTGTCATCACTGCATACATGCATGATACCAAGGCCTGTGTGATGATGCGACACTGACACATGGCTCTATGGGTGAATGAACAGGAAGAACAGCCCATGTTAAACCTCTTTAACCCTTTAGCGCCCACAAGACTTTCAGAGACGAGAGGCTGTTGGGAGCCTTTAGAATGAGGCACGAGAAACACACACAGTCCTTTCGTATCCCAGAAGCCCTTGCACTGCCCAGCAATGCAGCAGCAGCTGATGGTGATCCTATGTCTGTACCTTTGCTACCAGTGCATGCAAAACAAACCACTACAGCTGACTTGCTGTCAGAGGTATCCACGCTCAAAACGTCATTAAAACAAAAACCCTCACCGAGCTGCTACAGTAAAAAGAAGTAAAAGGCTGGTCTCTTTACATGTGATCTAGCACAAAAGTCACCAACACTCTGCTGCTGCAATGCGGTGTACTGTGGCCTGGTGGTGTGTGCATACGGATGTGTGCGTGTCTCAGAGCCTCACCTGAAGACTGGCAACAGTGAGTCGGCGGGCATCATCTGACGGCGAAGCCACGGGGACGATGAAGGGGCTGTCGGGGATGTGCTCGTCGTTGAAGCGGATCGACACCTCGTAGTCACCTACACAGGGGGAACCATCGGAGAGTCAGTGAGAGTGTCACTCAAGCACAAAACAGTGACAGGACGTCTCTCTCACACACGCACGCACTCATATGAGGACCAGGGTCAGAGTACGACTGAAGCATAAAACCACACTATAAACTAGAAATGTGATTCAGTGTGCAGCACAGGCTCTGTCTCTTCTCACCAGGCTCCTGCACGATGTAGGAAACCCCACTGGAGCCGTCCTTGCGGTCCTCAAAGGCGATTTCGGCCTTGCTTGGCCCCTCCACAGCAATACTGAGACCTCCGGCCCCAGCCTCCCGCGTCCAGATACTGAACTCCGCTACACACACACACCAAAACAGAGTTAGCTATACAGTGTAAAATTACACACTGGATTCTGCACTCACAACCCAGACGCCACACCAACCTGGTACTCCAGCCTCCGCTCTCTCCAGGCCTGGCCCTCCAGCACGCACTTTGTGAGCGCCACCCTCACCCAGGGGGCCGACAGTGAACTGGAACGGGCTCCCAGGCACATGCACGCCGTTGTATTTCACACACACTGTATGCACACCGGTCTCAGTGGGCACAAAACGAATGCAGTAGGTGTTATTCTCTCCCTCCATGATGTCAGCCTTGTGAACCTGACCAGAGGGGCTGGTCACCTGAGCGGTCATGTCCGCTATGCTTATCTCTGAGGACGCACAGATGTAGACATACAAACATGAGGATCTCCTAGCGTCAGCTGCATTAGAGAACCTAACCGTGAGAAGGCTGTAACCTCCCCCTTTAGACCCGAGCACAGATGGAGAATTAAATACGAGTTCCTGCTCGTCTCACCTGGGATCTTCAGGCTCAGGTCACACTGGCTGCCAACGTTGGCAACCGATGCTGCCCTCTTCTTCCTGGTGATGCTCTCCTTCATTCTGCCCTCCCCTGTTACCTTCACTGTGAAAGCACTTCCTGTGTATACACATGAACAAATTCACTTTTACAAAACCGAAACATGTGCCTCCTCTGTAATCCGACTGTTTCATGTAAGCACCTGGCACATGTTGGTCAGCAAACTTGATGTTGATGATGTAATTTCCTGGTTCAGTGGGGCAGTAGGTGACCTTGCAGGTGCCATCCTCCTGGTCCTCAGTGTTAATGTCCACTTTGCTGGGGCCTTCAATGGAGAGGCTCAGGCCACCGTAGCCTAATGCATCAAAGACGAGCATGACAAATATGAATGTGTAAAAATAAAATGACAGCATCTATGCTTTCACTGAGCATATACCTGCATCACGAGTGTCGATGATGAACTCTGCAGGCTCAAAGGTCCTGGCCTCGCTCAGCCCCTGTCCACTCACACGCACACGGCTCGCGTCACCAATCTCTGACTGCTTGATCATTACAGAAATTGGGCTGCTGGGAATATGACGACCGTTCTTCTTGATGTTAACAAGGTGCTCGCCAATCTCCTTGGGAACAAAGGAGATTCCTAAGACAGACAGAGGAGGGTTAACAACGCGCCAACCAGCATGCAGCCCGTTTCATCCCCCCCGTCTTACTTAGGGAACCATAAAATAATTTGATTCTGATGACTCATTGTTTAGCAAACTTATCAGACGCACACTCACCAACGTGACCGTTACGCAGCATCTTCAGCAGGCAGGGCTCCTCTCGCCCTGAGGGTGTTGTAAGAGAGGCTGTCAGCTGGCTGAGGTCGAGCTCTCCAATGTCCAGTGGAATATCTGCAGCCGAGCCCACCTTCAGATGGGACATCCTCATCGAATCGTCACCTAGAGATGCAGCAGTGACTGTTAGGGCACACGCCATAAATGCACTTTTTCTATCATATTGTGTGTGTGTGGGGGGGGGTGGAGCAGTGGGTACAGGGGAGGCCGACCCACACCTGACTGGAGGAGAGGGTGGTGTGTGCTACAAGAGCAGTGGGAAAGCCAATAAAAAAACACAAAACAAAAAGAAAACGTGCTAACAGCAACGCTGCTGTTGTCAGCTCACACACGTATCCTTACTAAATTAACTGGATTTTTATCGTTTCGGTTTGGGCATCTGATAAGAATGTTTCCAGGCATGTAGTCTTGGAACATCTCCGGATCCAGCAGGAAGGGAGGAACTACGTTACTGTAGTGTGCGGGCTGCATGGATGTCTACTCTGATGTAGAAAGAGTTACCAGTAATCCTAGCAGAGAAGGGGCTGCCTGGGATGTGCTTGTCATTGTATTTAACAAGGATGCTGTAGTCTCCCGGCAGCACTGGCAGGTAAGACACGGTGCAGGTTCCGTCCTGGTTGTCCACACAGCTGATGTCAGCCTTGGATGGACCCTCGATGGCCAGAGACAAACCCCCTACAAAGATGATCAGCGGGCGTCACATGTGTTCAAATCTGAGGAGGCAGGTAAGTCATAGCCAATATAATTGCACTCCACAGGTGTGACTGTTACCCACCTTCTCCAGCATCTTTGGTGTTAACAGTAAAGACGGCTGGCTTGTTGACAGTCCCGTGGATAAGGCCAGGCCCATAGGCACTGACATTACCACTGTTCATGTAATCCACGTAGAACTGCAAGGGACTTCCTGTTGGCAGACAGAGCGGTTAGTGTCGCACGTCCAAACCATCTTCTCAGTGCACTTTAGAGCCCACACAGTCCTAAATGTGTGCAGATACCAGGGATGTGGATGCCGTCGTATTTGATATCCATCTCGTGCAGCCCGGCCTCTGTGGGAGCGTACTTGACAGTAACCGTGCCATCTTTGTTGTCTGTGATGTCAGGCTTAGCCACTTTGCCCGATGGCATTCGGACCTCACCTGAAGCAGAGGACAACACAATGACACACACATCACTATGATCAAACTACGCATTTATAAAGGAGACATTACCCGTGATCTCTCCTTTCTGGATGGTGAATGGAATCACCAGGTCAAACGGTCTCAGACTTGCCACATCCAGCCCGTTCATTCCCATTGGTCGGTCTGTTGCCTGAGAGACAGAGTGCACCAGTCAGACCACAGGTTGTTAAGAGATCGTGGCAACCGTTCTGGTTACAGTGACAACATGTCAGACAAAATGAACACAGTGCGGGATGGAAGAGGAAAAACGCCAACAATGAACAGAGGGTGAGACGATGAGATGGAATGATAATGGCGACCGTGGTCAGGATGATGGTACGGACAAGCTGCAAGAGCAGGATGGGGACAAAACATCGGAAAGCCATTTTGAAAAACGTGGAGTAGCTGGGACGGCCAAATTTAGGATTTTCAAAATGGCCTTTTTCCCTCTGAAGCCAGGTCGACATGGAACACTGTCCACAAGGGCTGCATAATGCTTCAGTAAGTATATAATTTGGTCCCATGCTACGAAGGAAACCACTGTTCAGCTCATACAGTAGGCTTTGGACCCTGAACTTTAACATTATGCAGCTCTGCTGAACCGTCCATGTGTCCCTGGCATCCTGTTTGGAGAGAGAAACGAGAGAAAGCACCCTCTCAGTGATGAAACACCTGCAATGAGACACAGCAGACAATGATGAAAGGAGACCATATGCGCCATAGACGACAAAGGGACAACAGGGAGAAGCAAAACTGAAGCCGAGAAGGCCGAGAGACTGGAGGCTGAGGATTTAGATACCCAGGGCTGTTGAGTGTAGTACTGGGGCATTTGGCTCTGTTGCATGAGCTGGTCTGATGGAGCTCCTTCCAGTGCCTGGAGGGTGTAGGTAGGGATGGTGGAGGGAATTGAGAGAGTGAAAAAGATAAGGCATTGGAGCGGATTAAAACGGCAGTCAAAGTGATTTAGAGAAACGGCTGCAGGCGTCAGGACCAAAGCCTCTGTAGGGGAAGTAGTTGAAAGCATCTGTGGTCCAGGGCTCTGACAAACCTGTAACTGCTGGTAAACAACCAGCTCAGTAGTTACTGTACCGACGAGCAACACAAACACTCTGCATCAACTTGTAATTCTTACCACGTCTACATCAGCTGCTGCTCAATTGAATTTAAAATCTGTCTTCATAAAGGCCCCGCCCCTCTACACCATCTTACTGAGAGTACTCAGTATGAAGGGGCTGAGCAATGACAAATGAAGCCAATACAGGCGTGACAAAAGCTGCACCTCATTGTCCTATAAAGCTCCCACGTCCACCTTTACAGCCGGAAAAACAGAACGTGCTTACACTCTGCCCATGCTGACCAAAGCTGCTTTTTGGACCCATTTCCACAGCAACACAACATGTGTGACTTGAAAACATTAAATCAGGGCTTTGGCATCTCGGACTGCATATGCGTTTTCTTCAGTCGGTTGTTTCTGTCACTCTTACTAGCAGCAGGGCTCGACTGTAACCCAGCGTTGAGCGCAGAACGCACAACCTTTGGACAAACTGCCTGAAATGTGTCGACAGAAACATTTCAGGGATTCTGAGTGATTCTGCACTCCAGATGGGTTAATTGCAATAAAATTAATTTCATCGTGATGACAGATTAAGCCACACTAACACGTTAACGTGGACAGCCCTTATTAGTGCTCACTTAAATTGCTTGCCTAGAATTTGAAGACAGTTTATCTTGGGCCCACTTCCTGTCAGTTATCTCGCCCATAATCATCTCATGTCGGTGACTTTGTTTTCTCGCGTCACCAGCTTCAAGCTGCAGCCTGCTTTCACTGTGGATGCAGCTTAAGACTGAACTCTGCTTATCCAAGTTGAGGGTCATTCTTGATAACTGTATCTGACACTGAGAAGTTTTCATGAGATTCTAGCAGAGCAGGCTTACACGTGCAGATCACTCACCGTGACTTGGAACGGACTGTTAGGGATGTGCTCCCCTCCAAAGCGGACGCAGATCACATACTCGCCAGGCTGTGGCGCCGTGTAGAAGATGTCGAATGTGCCGTCCTCATTTTCAACCACGTCCACGTCAAGCTCCACCCCCTCTGGCGTGCAGACGCTGCACGTCACCTTGCCTTTTCCGGCAGCCTTGGCGTCCACCGTGATAACCGTCTGTTCGCCAATCTGGATAGTTGGGCCAACACCGGCACCTTCAGATAAAAATAATCATAAAATGCATTTAAGTCGTTTCTTACACAGACACAAGCGCACTGCCAGACGCAACATTCAGCATGCACATTCCACAACCAGAAGACCAGGTTAAAGCTGAATCTAGTCATGTTATTACCATCGCTCATATATTGTTACCAATAACAGTTACAGTTTCCATGTATGAACAGAAAGCTAGATTAGAGTGCCATTCCACCATGCCTTCCTACCTACTCTGTTAGTCCATTAGTTTGTCCAATATAAATGGAGACACAGTTATGAGAGAGGAAGCGTAAAATGAGATGGAAGGCGGGGGGAAAAAAAAAAAAAAAGAAAAAAAAAATGGTCTGGGAAAGTGAAATATAGAAGAGAAACAAGCAAAAGGATGGGATGTCCTGTTGAAAGCTGGTGCCACTATCCTCCATGCTGAGAAAAAAGACAACAGAGAAGGTCCTCTACATGATAAAAAGGCTTACCTAAACCGTGACCGCCGATTGAGACTGAAAGTAGGAACGGTGAGAAGCGAGGGAGCCAGAGAAAAGTGACAAATAAAAGACAGTCAGGTGGGGTGGAGGTGACGGGTGGCAATAACTGTACTCCAAACAGTTGGATGAAACAAACGGTGGTGGAGTGTGAAGCGGGGCGGTGTGTGTGTGTGTGTGTGTGTCTGTGTGTGTGTGGGGCCGGGCTGAGTGAGGAGTGTGCAGGGTGCAACTGAGGAGCACAGCGTGAGGAATGCCACATACCAATGCACAGAAAACTGATGAGATACGAGCAGCAGGTACACTGAGAGGCGCTCTAGATCACATGACCTCCAACAAACCACTCACATAATCATCTGTGGAGCCAAATGTCCGTGAGCCCTCAGGTGTGGGTGGGCAGGAAGACTTTCAATCGTTGCCATTGTAGTTAACCAAAGAGAGTGTCTCATTCATGTATGTTTGACTATAATTCATAAAAACCAAAAACAGGATTTCTATCATCTGAGCTCAAACTCACTGATGTCATGCATCAGGTGACTTAAAGAACCAAAGCAGGTAGTCCTACCTGGCTGTTAGAAAACATTGAAGCGTCACTTTCAGAACCAGAAGCTCTGCATGTGATTACAGCTGACTGATTAAACTGGAACTTCCTCAACGCTCGACTTTAAATATCAGATCCTGACTCTTCAGTTCAAAGACACGCTGAGCGCTCAATCCTCGTGTTCTGTAGACGCATTTATAAGTATTTACCCATTTGTAAATCTGCACCGCTCAAAGAACTGTGCAACATTTTCTGTAATATATAAAATCCTGCACGAGCAACAATTCCTGCACGAGAGAGGAGAGAAACATTTTGTGGCTCTGAGTAAAAACCCTTTGACCTCTCCCGGCTGCAGGAACTCTGGATTTTAATAGCAACAGGTGGAAATGTGGGGCATATACTGTTGATAACAATCAGATATGTTGGAAATCATTGTGTGTCAGTATTCTACACAATACGTTTCAGTAATTATTCCTGCTGAGACGAGACACTGATCAGCAGTACAGCCGACTGAGTTGGTAGAATAACAAAATGACTGCAGCAGCCCGTCCTGGACATACCTGTGACGGTGCACTTGCTGGCATCTCCGGTGGGAAGAGCCCTGATTCGGTAGGGTGAATAAGGGATCTCGTCTCCTCCGTACTTAATGAGAATGGTGTATCTGCCAGTCATGTCTGGCACATAAGACACCAGGTAGGTCCCATCATGGTTGTCACGGATATTTGCCTTCTTGGGCTTCCCCTCTGGGTCCTTCAGGAGAAAACAAAGCGTTAGCTAAACATCGCAGCTCTGATTCCATGCTGTGGTCCAAGCACTCACAGTGATCTGCACTGCCAGCAGTCCCTCGCCTGCATCTTTGGCATCGATGGTGAACTCCACCGGCAGAGAGGCAGGCACTCCAGTGGTGTTGAGGCCGGGTCCGCTTGCACGCACCTTGCTGGCATCATGGGTGGGCAGCACCTTCACCTTGTACGGGCTGACAAAGAGAGAGAAGGACTGGCTGTGGGATACAGGTCGTGTCCAAATTCATGGGCTGCATCCTCCTGAGGACCCGGCCTTCGCGGTCTACGTGGGCCGGGTCCTCAGGAGGTCGGGTAGGCCGGAAGTAAACTGCTATGGAATTGGACGGTCTAGCCTTCTTGATCTACTCCCGCCCTTAATTCAGAGTATTTCCGGTTGTCAGCGCCACGGCACGAAAATCGAAAATGGACCCCGAAATCTTTCTCCGTTTTTTGTGTTCATTTGTAATTATCAACGAGCTAACCCACATTCTCGCCTGAAAATATGTTTAAAGTTTATTTTGTGGCCCAGAAAGATTAATAAGAGTAATTTTAAAACTTAGTAGCGGCCGCCATTGCCGGAAACTGGAGCTTGGCTGGGCTGCGCTATGAATTCTGGGATATGGTGGGCCAAGAAGGACACACCCGACCCATCCTTCAAATTCGGGGAAAAGGAGGACGCATTTGTCGGCTGCATTCGGAGGAGTCTACGAATTTGGACAGCCTTCGGCGCGTCGCTGTGACGTAATCGGTCTACAAATGCGGCCTCAGGAGGATGCAGCCCATGAATTTGGACACGACAACAGTCTCATCGAGAGAGCCGAGTAAACCACGGGTGGGTTAGATGTTTCATTAGCAGCCTGCTGAAACGAGCTGTGTCATTAGCCGAATTCAGCCATGCAGACAGATGACCGTCTATGGTAAAGCATGCAGATCACCCGGACAGCACACAGTTATTATTCTAGCCAGACTTCAGCTACTTCATTCTAATAATGCAGGAACTACAAAGATTTATTACTACTGGCTTTTGAATGTGGTTCTTCTATTCAGAAAAACAAAACTAACATCGTTTTGTGTTTTCTGTGTTGGTCACAGGCAGACATTGATCATCATGGTTGGATATTAGGAAATGGATTAAAATTTGTGCATATTTAGGCTGATACACTGCCTGAGAGTTACCTGCGTGGGATCTCCTCATCAGCATACAACACATTGATGGAATAGGGTCCCTCTCGAGTAGGAACATAGTTGACTGTGTGAGTCTGGTCACCGTTATCCACCACCTCCACAGGCTCCACCACACCTGAACACACACAGAAAGAAGCCAAATACCAAGTTTAACATCTTCTAAGAGCTCTCTGGTCCACAGTTAATCATAGATGGAGAAATGTTAGAAGCCAGATCACCTTTGGGCCCTTGTACTCGGACCTGCAGTGGGGCAACTCCAGCTTTGGAGGCATCCACTGTGAACGCCTGAGGAATGTTGGCTCTGACATTGTTGCCGAGGCCGGGACCCTGGCACTTCACCTTGGTACTGTCCACTGTGTCGCTGACGGGCACAGAGAATGGACTTCCTGCTCAGAACAAGCACGAGGGAACGATATTTAAGGCCTCTGCTTAACAACAGGGGATGGAGTACATTTCAAAAGGATTTTCTTCTCACATTTTTATTTCTTACTACTACTAAAACAGTATTCAGTACCTGTGATGGGCTGTCCTCCGTAGGTGATGTTGAGGTTGTACGTGCCAGGCTCGTATGGGATGTACTCCACACTGCAGCTACCATCCTTGTTGTCAGTGCAGGACATTTTGGCCTCCGACGGACCTTCCATAGCTAGACCCAGGCCACCAGTACCTGCTCCTCTGCACAGGGAAGAAAGACTTTCACAATAGGAGTAGGAAACAGATTTGTGACACGCCACCATGGACTCGTCTCACCTGGTTTCCACGGTGAACTTGTTGGGCTTGTTGGTGGTGCCACCTTTCAGACCAGGGCCGTGCACACGAACACGAGCCGGGTCGCAGCCTTCAGTCACAGCAACACGGAACGGGCTCTTTGGTACCGGAGAGCCATCATAGCAAACTTCCACAGTGTGTGGGCCTGAAACACACACACACACACACACACACACACACAACTCAAAGTGGAGAAGAAAAAACACACAGCTACTGTACCCACTGCTGCACTTGAACTCACCCTCCTCGTAGGGAGTGTACTCCACATTGTAGGTTCCATCCCGAAGGTCCGTGATCAGGGCATCCGTGCGGCTCCCTGAGGGGTTGCTGATGTGGGTTTTGATGTGGTCGCCTCCAGTCTGTGTGAGAGCGCGAGCATCCACAGTGAAGTCTGTAGTGGCCTCACGGAAGACTCCTGAAAGGACAGAACATACAGTACACAGGTTATCTCTAAATATAATCATAAGCTCATATGTCCTTTAAAATGAGACCAGTCTGTCATTTACATTTCACACAGCTCCCTTTATTCTTCACATAACGTTATTCACACGAGCTGGGGCCCAATTTCAACTGAATTCTGCAATAATCTACAGATCAGATCATCTCCCATCAATAAGACTATGGTGATAATGGGAGGAAGAAACCAGCACCAGCCCCCCAAAAAAGGAACACACACACACACACACACACAATTTCACCTTTGCCTTCCACTCCTGGTCCGAACACCAGAACACCGCTGGCATCAACGGCAGGCTCCACGTTGAGCCGAGCAGGGAAGTTGGGCACATCCTGGCCACCATAGCGGATGGTGAGCGTGTACGAGCCGGGGTACAGAGGGATGTAGGTAATCGTGTAGGTTCCATCTCCGTTGTCTTGGATGTGAACCTCTGCCTCAGTGCCGCTGTCCGATATGATCTCAATAGTCAGCTCAGCAGGGCCGGCATTGGTACAGTCCACAATGAACTCCCCCGTCTCGCCAACTTTGGCACGCTCCAAACCTGGGCCCGAGCAACGTACCTGAGAGGAAAGGTGACACGGAACAAAGATCAATGATTCCAATCTGCAAGCATGTCAAGCTGAATTAATTCAATTCACTTCACACAGGTTTAAGAACATCTAGCAGCGCTTGTGGCTAACCTTGGAGGGGTCTGTTGCAGGGTAAGCTGTGGGGGTGAAGGGGGAGCCAGGGATGGGCACTCCATCATAAGTCAGTTCAACCTGGTATGGTCCTGCTTCCCGGGGGATGAATTTCACCTGACTAGTCTCTGGGCTCAGCCCAGGCTCCACCTGGAACAAAACACATTAACGTGACTTTACGAGAGGCATGAGGAGAGAGAAAGACACGGCACTGAAAGAGTGCTGGAATACTGGGAGAGTTCTCCAACATCCAAGGAGAACTTCCAGGGAGACCAAATAAGTGGCTAGAGGTGTAAGACGGCAGTGGAGTGGACTCCAGGATAAATAAAATGTTTATTAAAAAACAAAAACAGGATGAAACTGGTTTAAGACTCAAAGAGAAAAACATTAACTCCTATATTGTCCTGTTAAAAAAGGAGATTTGGTGTCATACTTTGCTGGACACTGGTTTCCCTCCTGGTCCAGTCACTTTGGCAGCAACCTTGCCCTGACCCCCAGCACCCTTTGACTTGACAGTCACTTCCTTATCTTTGCCGACAGTCATCTCTGCAAGAACACAGACCAAAGAAAACACACTGACACTTCTGATCTGCCTGAAAAGCTTAGATTTTTTTTTTTTTTTTTTTTATAAACACATCAATATACTGACAACCATGCAAGGGAGAAAGCCATGGTGAAAACATTCATGTTAGACAGTAGGCTTTATATAGGCTGAGGTTTGCTGTCAGGTGTGGCTGGACAAGAACAGTGACACAGGTACGTACTGTCTCCCAGGCCGGTCACGTTGACCTTGCTGAGGTCTAGTGTGGGCGCCACACCGACGCTGAAAGGGCTCTTGGGAATGTGATCTCCACCATAGGTCACAGCAACTCCCAGTGGACCCTGTCACAGCAAAGAGGAGCGATCCGCACGATCCCATTTAATATGATGCATAACAGCCAGAAGAATGCTTTACTGCTCTGATAAGAAGCCACATGATACAACGTAGCTACAACTGGCAAATTCTGCATGTTTGCGCATTCTTCTCTCACCTGTTGCACGGGTGTGTATTTAACAGTGTGTGTGTTGTCGTGGTTGTTGATGATTTCAAAGTCTTTCACAGCCTCTCCTTTGGTCGGGCCACTGAAGCTGCAGTCTAGGTTTGCTTTTCCTGCTCCTTTAGTGCTGACGGTGAAATGAGTGGGCTTGTTCAGCTCTACGCCTGAAAGAGAGCATTCAACTGGGTTAGGGAGTCTAATTAGAATAAAAGTAATCACTCTGCAAACCCAGCATGTCATACAAGCTTTTGTATCAACACGTTTCAATAAGCAGGAAACTTTTACACCTTAGAGGAAATGCTCGGGGTGCTTCAGGGTCCACGGGCAACAGCCCACAGCAGACAAAAGACTAAGATCAAGATGTGTAAATGTAGATCTGCAGATATATAAAAGACTTAAAGTAACAGATTTAAAATGCTACCCAGCTTAGCACAGCGTTTCTTCTGCAGTGTAAAATAACACCAAAGTACCTTAAGCTAAATTTAAATTATGCATTTAACTGAAGCAGTTGATGACTGATTTGAATTATATTAGTTCAAATAAAGTCTATTTATATGCAGTGTACAGTGACGGATTATAGGTGTGCAGTACCAGTCTGACTCTTAAGAGATTAATAAGTGTGATCCAGCTTCATACATTTATTCTGGGATGCCACAGCTTTACAGGAGTCTGTCACAAAACACTCATTTCAGCCCCCTGCCCCCCCAGATGACAACATCTTAAGCTAATGAGCAGGAACAGTGACTTGTCCAAATCAATCCTTTTATGTGGCTCATCTTTGGCATCTTACCTCTGTCAGATTGTCACATGACAGCTCAGAAGGACCTGTTTCCATTAGCATAGCAGCTCTAACCCTGTTTATTCTTGTTTTTAAATCCTTGTGATTTTAACATCTGTAGCAAGAACATGTTTGACAAAACTGACAAGATCCAGATTAAAGCATTAAGAGAGCTATGAAGAGTTGTTCCATGCAGTTTGACACTGACCGTCAAACCTTTCTGAGCGTTCAATCGACAGCCAATCGAATGTGGCCACGCCTGTTTTTGTTAGCGCCCTCTGGCTTGGTGTTCTTACCACTGCGGCTGAGTCCCGGTCCCTCCGCCTTGACTTTGCTGGCATCATGAGAAGGATCCACTTTGACCCTGAAGGGCGTCATTGGAATAGCCTGAACGCAAACAGGAAGACACACATTACAATAAACCCCGAGTCCTGGAAACAGACTGCCTTCCAACCGATATAAATACTCGAGGATTCAGAGTCACCTGGTCAGCAAACAGCACCATGATGGTGTAGCTGCCTGCTCCAGGGGGAGTATATTTGACGGTGAAGGTATCGTTGTCGTTCCTGATGATGTCAAAGTCGATGTCAGCCTCTGCAGGTCCCACCACTCCTGGGGCACACTTGATGCCTATGCTGATGTCACCTGATGGCCGAGGGCAAAGGTTAGCATGTTATAGGTAATGCTCTACAGCTTCAAACAGCAGCTGGGTGAAATACATTTCCTATAATAGCTGTTCATAAACATGTTATTGTTGTTTGGAATATTGCTTTGACCGGATCTTTTGTTTGTTCCCTTTACTCTCTCACAGTTTTCTGGAGCTTTACCTTGACCAGCCTCTGAGCAGTCAACAGTGAAGTATGTTGGCTCGAAGGCCTTGAGGCCCGTCTTTGCCACTCCAGGCCCAGAAACCTTCACCTTGTTTGGATGACAGCCTGCTCCGATATTCATCTGTGGGCACAAACACCAAAACTCAGGAGACTCAGTGAGAAGAAAAGGCGAAGCCTGCATAGCAGAGCATACTCACCCTGAACGGACTCTCAGGGATGTTAACGTCTCCCCAGGACACCATCACAGTGTGCTTCACAGGCTTTCGTGGGGTGTAGGTGCAGCTGTACGTGCCGTTGCCATTATCCTTCACCTGGACATCCACAGAATTGCCTTCACCATCCTGTGCAGAGGACAAGAGATTAGTTCACTCAGATTTAATACACATTTACCGTATTTATGGTCATAAACAAACCCAGACATACCTGAGCTACAATTTTCAGAGGAGCTTTTCCTCCTTGCTTGGCATCGACTGTGAATTCGGTGGGTTTTCCAACAGCCAGTCCACTGCTCTGAAGGCCTGGGCCGTACGCCTTAACCTAGACAAAAAAAAAAACCAAAAACCCCACATGTACTACAGCCAGAAGAGCATTTATACAATACAGTGCTGTGAAGACATATCTGCCTCCTTCCTGATTTACCATCTTTTTCCATATTTATCACACTGACATGTTTCAGATCAGTTTTTAATATTAGACAAAGAATGTCTCCTATTAAAATGCAGTTTTCCAAACACACTACAGGAAAAAGTAATTCATCTAAAACCTGAAACCTTGTGTGTCACCTCTGACACCAAGAACTGCAGCAAGTGTTTGGTGCAGGAAGTCTCCCTTTGCCTTCACACAATCGTTTTAACCCATCCACTCCCACCATGATCTCAGGCCTTGAGGCAACAGTCATGAAAACTAATCTTAAATGAAGAAAGATTGTTAGATGGACTTGTCCATGATCTCCATGTGCATCTCTCTGGGTGGGCGCATACCTTGTCTGGGTAAAAGTCTTTCCCTGGAGGGTTGACGATCTCAGCCATAAAGGGAGAGTGTTGGATGTCCTCATTGTTGCAGAGCACATGGACGGCATACTCGCCAGGCTCTGTGGGCCAGTAACGCACGTCACACGATCCATCACCCTTGTCATCACACTCGATCTTGGCCTGAGACGGACCTTCCACAGAGAAACCTGAAGAACAACAGTTTCAGAGAAGAAACTGAAGATTATCTGCACATGCTTTCAGGACTGACCCCACGCCCGCGTATGGCACTTACCCAGTGTACCGACATTGTCTCCAACAGCCTCCACCACAAAGTCAGCAGATTTACCAACAACGCCTCCTTCCAGTCCAGGACCCCAGGCCCTCACCTTCTGCTGGCCAGCCTCAGTGCCAATCTTGACCTCCATGGGACTAAACAGAGCATCGAATGGTCAGTCACAATGACAAGTTGGAGTCAGTGTTTTGTTTGCATGCCCATGTGTACCTGCGTGGAATGTGCTGTCCTCCCCAGGTGATGGTGATGGAATATGTTCCAGGTGTGGTGGGGTAATACTCAAATCCATACACACTGTCTCCAAGGTCTTTCCGTTTACACGGCTCCTCCAGACCCTCTGTGAACAAGATGCCTTTGCATTATTTCTTTAATCCAGTCTTACTTGATCATTTTAGGAAGGAGGAAGCATCCCCAGTCTGTTTGTAGTTAGATTCATTGGCCACTCAGAACCACATTTAAAAAAACAAAACCATAGCTTAGAGTAGAAATCCTCTGAGGCGATCGTGATTTTAGGTTGCATTTAAAAAAAAAAAAAAAAAAAAAAAAAACCAGGTACATTTTTAAAATGCTTTATGCACAGAATTGTTCCCGTTGGACACAAGAAGCAGACTCTGCAGCCTGATCAGGCTGGTGTTTGTGCAGCTGGCTCACTGTGCTGTGATAACAGTGTGTTTGTCAAAGACTGATGTGAACAGTGAAGACAGTCTGAATGTCAAAGAGCGCAGAGGAGGGCTGCAGACGTCAGGAGCTACTCTTTCAGTGACAACAGCTGGCTGTGCTCGTTCGTCTTCACTGTTCTGTTGGTTTGTTGTCAGTTAGCTAAAGATTATCTGGGGCTTTGTAAATCCAACAACCTCATTTACTGATCTGTTTATTCGTTTGTTGGGTTTTTTCTCTTCAGATTGCAAACATTAATCCCACCTCAAGCACAAAAACCAATGTGAACATTTGGATTAGAACTCACTGGGGCCCTTGATGGTGACTTTCAACTCCCCAGTGCCGGCTCCTTTTGTGTAAACCTTGAAGTCTGCAGTCTCCTTCACCCGGAGGCCCTTTGGCTGCAGACCACGACCCTTGGCTCTGCAGAGGCTGGGGTTACACGCTGTGGACAAACAGAGCGAGTGAGACGCGCACGGCTCCGAGTAACATTATGACCACATTTCAGTGGGGACAAGACCAATGAAGTGTGAGGTGAATGAAATTAAACACAAACCATCCATCACACTCCAGATCTGCTGGAAAGCAAATGTTATTTTCTCCTTCCTACTACCCCGCATGCCCCCCGTTATCCACCCATCCTTTCCTGCAGAGCGAATTCTTAGACCACAGGGAAGGAAGTGAGCCATTATCCTCACACAGGAAGTGGGATATCCCTTCATAGCGCTTTATTAAAACTGTAATAAGCTGAGTCACAGCGATACCAAGTGCAGAAAGCAAAGGAAGCCTTCCAGGAAGACAAAGTGTCTCAAGATATAGTCCATGTTATTGTATTCAGATGTGTTGCTGTGGTATACTTGCAAAAGCTACTGGACACAGAGACACCACATTAATGGCAGAAGATTGTTCTGTGTTTTCTTTTAAACCAAAGTTACTTTGTTTTTAAATGTGTTTCAGCCCAATCTAAGGGAACCTTCTGGTTAGCAGCAGAGCTGTTTAATGACTTTTGGTTTTTCTGATTGTGAAACTGAGGAAATTCTTTACAAGCTCTTGTTGTTTCCCCCAGGCTTACTTTAAAGGACAACCATGATCTAAACGTTATCAGTTAGTAGGGGATCAGCCTATACTTGGCAAGTGGCAACCCTTAACTACTTTGTTAATGTAGGACCCGTGCAGCTCTTTCCATTTAACACCAAAGCAAATGCATTTGCTCTGTGAGCCCATTATACAAGCTGAATTTGTTTTCTATGTCTGACAGACTCGGGCTACATGGACGTCTTACTGGATCTCAAAGAGACAGTGAGTTACTATTAGGTAGCAGCCACACCCACAGTTCTGCTAAAAGCTATATTTAAATCATGTAAATATAATTCTTAGTAACCCAGGTCACTGTTAACTTGGCTGTAATGAGGAACTGGTTTCCTGATCAAACACAACACAGCTTAATTTTCTGGGAATGGTGTTTCTTCATGAATGTGCTGAAAACACCAAATAAGGAGATTCACACCACTGTGGATGCTCGAGTCACGTGAAGTTTACAGGCAGCCGACACACACAGCAAGTTTACAGGGGGGGAAACACACACACACACACACACGACAGAGTAGGTACCAAAGAGATCCCAGGAAGGAAGAGGCTGTTCCAGAGAGAGGACAGATGCCAGCAGGCTTCTATCAAAGAGAAGAGGACATGACATCCAGCAGAGGAACACAGCAGAGGTTAGACACAGGAGAAGCAGAAACACATTTTAAAACGGCTGCTGTGGTAGAAGTGTTCAGTTAGCAGTGACATCCTCCCAGATTTACACTCCGTGAAGCTGTAACATATGCTCACCCTCTCCCACATTAACTGTGAAAGGACTCTTGCTGATCTGACCACCAGCAAAGGTCACGTAAATGGTGTGCTGGCCCTCCTGGGTGGGTTTGTAGGTGCAGCGATAGCTGCTGTTACCCTTGTCCTCAATGGTGCACGTCACCGTGTTCTTATTCCCTGCAGGGTCCATGATCACCACTTCCACCTCTCCAACACCAGCACCTTAGAAAAACAGGAGGAAACACACAGTTAAACACTCCATGCGGCCTGATGTTACAGCTAGCTGCACAAACATACATTACCTGCTGTGTACACATCAAAGTAAGTGGACTTGTTAGCAATATTTCCTGAGGGCTCGAGGCCCGGTCCCTGTGCTGTGGCCTTGCTGGAGTCTCCCTGAGCCATGCCGACCTCCACCTCGAAGGGGCTCTTAGAGATGTGTTGCCCTGCAAACAGCACAGTCACCTACAAAAGGAAGGAGAGCAGGAAAATGGCATGTTAGCTGTAATCACTGCTTTGTGGAGCAAAACCCATTTTCTACCTGAAAGATTACTTTAGGGATTATTTCTCACATCTTTAACATTAAATTCTTCGCTCACCTTGTGCATGCCTGTCACTTTGGGGACGTAGACGACAGAGTAGGTACGGTTCTTGTCATTGTTGGCCGTCACTTGAGCCTGAACACAGACACAATCGTTTTTAAATGAACAAAACTGTGAAAGTAGAAGTTACACACAAGGATGGATCACAGACCTCCTCTCTGTGGCCTGCAGGGTCCTCCACGTAAACCAGCACCTCTCCCATTCCTGCACTGATGGTTTCCACGGTGAACGTAGCCTTTTTCATCACTACATTACCAACGGGCTCAACGCCTTCACACAACAGACAACATGTTAAAAATGTCACACTGCAGTATAAGGCTCACAGTTTGTCTGTGGATACAAGGAAAGGTGAATCAGCTGCATGTCGTGATGCGCGTGCATGTAGGCGTACCTGGGCCATAGGCACGCGCTTTCTTGGGGTTGAGTTTGGGTCGCAGAGGTGCTCCAGGCTTGAGCTTGGCTTTGGGGAACTGTGACAGGTAGGTCATGACTGAGTGCTCGTCCACATTGGGGTCGACGATCTCTTCAGGGGTTATCACCTAGGAGACGAGGAGAAACATTTTTCTAAATGTAAGGGCGGGCAGCCCTCCCCCCCGACTTGTTTGCATGTTTGTAGTTGAAGGAGAACCATGGTGACAGCTGTGCAAACGGAGGCAAGGCTTGATCAGTTACCGTGGAGATTACTCACAGGCAAACCCAGTGATGTTTTGATTGTGTGATTAAAACCACACACACGAACCTGTACGCATTTAGAAAGTACCTGAGACAGTCGCACGCAAACCAGGAGCCAGACAAACCACAGAGTCTGGAGGGGAAGGACGCCGACAGTTTCTTAGCAGAAGCACGGCTGAAGGCGGAAACGCCAGCGACCACAGAGCCAACTGTCAGCACGCTACAGCGTGCCAATCATGCCAACAGTACTGACACACACACAGCACAGCTACGCCACACAGGCGGCACAGGAAACTGAGTTTACTTTCAAAGCTCCCTGGTAAATGCTGAAAAGGGGCTCAAATGTCAGGTTTCCCCACATGACTGCACCAGAACAGATTTACCATTTCTAGTTTGCCAAAGACCCCCTGTAGCCTTACATAAGACTGAGGGGGTCTTTGGGGGAATCAAGAATCGGACAGGTATGAAAATGACCGCTTACTGACCAATTGAAAAATCAAACAAACAAACAAAAAAAATCACCTGGGACCGTCACTCAGATAAGAGAATACTTCCCTGTGTAAGGATTCAAAAACGAGCTGCTGTACAAAGATAGATGTTGTGATGGTGACCAAAAGGAAAAAGCTTCACTGCAGATAACAATCACCCTCAGGAAATGCACCACTTCCTTGCGTTTGGTGTCTGAGGGAGTGAAGTCATTAGCAGGTGTGGATAAGAGTTCAGTCATAGTTTCCAGAGCGTAGCATGATCACCTACACCAGCCTAATGGCAAACTGACTGCAAACGATGAATAGTCTGAAACACGATGAGTTTACTGGTGAAAAATCTCCACTCTTATTTTAAAAGTTCACCTGCTGTTAACCAGAGGCCCAAAGACCCATCAGTCAGCAGCTTCTGTAAAGCCTCTCAGCCTGTGGATGAGAGTCTCCAACAAGTTTCAATGACCAGTCCTCAGTGAAAGGCTCCATCATTTTACCTCCATTTAGATTGAGGATGACTGCATCATCTGCAGTTAAAGTCACCTTAACTCAAATCAGGTTTTTGCTTTATATGCAAAATCTGTTCAAAAGTTACTTATTTGTAAAACACTTGTGACTGGCCACAGTGACCAGCAGGAAGCAGTGCATTTACCTCCAAAAGGCAGATAATAACTCTGGCTAAACGTTAGCTATGGGGGAAAACATGATTGTGATTGAACTATGTTCCAATATCCAGCTTTTTTAATGTTACTCCTTCATTATCAGGTCACCTGTGGAATGCCGAGCCAGTCATCAGCTTGCTGCATGGCTTCACGCGCGTTGTCCACTGGTTTTGTCTGATCCCACTGGTCCCAGTCAGGACACAGACCTGCAGGAATAAGGTCAGATGGATTCACTATATGAAGCAGAAGGGTTCATTTACAGTACTGGCTGTACTGATTATGACGAGTATAAGATCTCAATGGAAAAAAAAGTGTTTAATGATATCAAACTTGCTAGAAATGCTAATGCAGAGTGGACATTTTTTCCTGATGACATGTATAAGCTCAGCTAGCTCTGCATTTCACCACCGAGAGTGGATCTGTCGTGTTTTTGCTAGTTTTCTGTCATTGCGCCATATTTTTATTAACACGTAGCATAATTTAAAATCATGTGTCCTGGCTTCAGAGGGCTCCAACACTCAGATCTCTTGACAATGAGAGCAGAAATCCCCAATATGGTCATCTGAAGCATACAGCTCTGCCCCACCCAGCCACTGTTTAAGGTTGCACTGAGGAGCTGTGCCAGGGCTGTATAAGATAAATAAGAAGTTTGAGTAAAAGCAGAGTAGACCCCCTTTACACAGTGAAACAGCATTTCTGATTAATTAGACATGGAGTGCTTCCTGTTACAGCCAGTTTGTCTAATTAAGGGCAACATGTTGACTCCAAACTTGTAGCCTTGATGATATCCAGAAGATAAAGGCAGAATGTCTAATCTCTGCAGCAGTACGTAGGTGTGGGCAACTCTGGCTCCCAGACACGTCTGCCCTTGAATGATGAGCCTGTCCTGGAAATGCAGCTGTGTCAGCAGTTATTTACTTGCTGGTAAGTCTGATGGCTGTCATTTCAGGACGCTGCAGTAAATCTGTTTGCTTCTGTGGAGGCCTCGTCTCCAGCTTGAGGTTGCTGTGAGCCATAGCAACGCCAAACACTCCAAGCATGTAAACAGAAACCTCCTTTATCCCCCGACAGAGCTCTGTACCCCCTCTGGCTGCTCATCATCACTCTTCCCATCTGTTTTATTGACACGTGAGAATATCATGCTTTCGCCTCACCCAACCTCCAGCTGTCAGTCACTGCTGCGTGTTTAATGTTAGACATATGAGGCGAGGTTGGTGTGCAGTTTGAGTGGTAGTGTTGTGTCAGTGCACTGCTTAGTTACACAATCTTTAAGTCCTCTCTAGCTGCTGGACTGAAATGTGTCACTACATGCCACAGAGACCTGCACACAGGTCGAGGACCGTTTCACACATCAGCTTTAAATGAATGCTGAACTGTGTTGGCCTGATTATTGATTTTAGCATCTCTACAGACACACACACACACACACCAGTATTTCTGCTGCTTTGTGACGGGGATGTTTTCTGTTTCATTGCAGTGTCACTTACTGTGATTGGCTCTTGTTTATTATTGTTTGCGTAGTTATTTACTACCTTTGTGTGTCTCACTTGGTGAGCCACATTACCAAATGAGAGCAACATGGTTTACACATTCCCTCGGAAAGTGAAAGACACAAGTCCCCTCTGGGGTCAGGTCAGGAAGGACTGGTGTCAAACTCAAACATGCATACTTGCTACTGTGAGCCTGTGGGACAAGCTGAAAGTAGTTTCTCCCCACACTGGTGTGATCGCTGAACACGCCAAATTTAATGATTCTTTATCAGTTAACATAAAAAAAATAAATAAATATGCAACTAATTTTTAAAATGGCCTGTATTTGTATAGTGCTTTAAAGCATGTGTCCAAGAACATGTTTAAAAATACTGAATCTTGACTGGAGCAGCAGAACATCGAGACGGGAGCCTCGTCTTTCTGAAATAAATGCATCTCGTTCTTGGTACTGGGCTCGTCTCAGGCTCAGCCCCTAGCAGTAGGGTAAACACAAAAGACCCCAGAACACCTCAGCACATTCACGGTTTAGCTCACCTGGAGCACAGCTGTCAACCAGGGCTCCCAGGGCCCGGCCGGTCTGCCAGTCCCTGTTGAAGTTGGTGATGGGGAGCTCAGGCAGCTTGTTCTGGATCCATCCCAGCAGCCTCTGCTTGGGGGTCTTCTGCTTGCCATCATCTGCCTCTTCCTCTTCATCCCACATGGGCATGGAGATGGAGTAGTGCAGGATCAAGGTCCAAATCAGACCCAGGATCAGCTTCAGGTTTCCATCAACAATGGCTTTAGAGTCTGGGGACCAGATATGAGTCACGTTAAACATTCGCACAAAGTTCCTTTATTTTAGAAACCAGCTCAAACCACCATAAAGCAACCTTCTAGTCTTGGCTGAGACTAGAAGGTCTCAGCCAAGGACATGAAGTAATCTGTACTTCAAATACTCAGATTCCTCCTGCTATCTAATGTTTGGCTGGATACATGCCCCTCCCCCTTTAAACATTTCAGATGGTCTAATTTCCAATGGTTGTCATAAGTTGAAGAAGTGTCCTTTCTTGGAGCCCTGCATTTCAAAAGACATTAACTCAGAGCCCAAACCTTTTTTTTTTTTTGAAAGTAGGAGGATAACATCAGTGCAAATTAAAAGCTGGGTTTCTGACACTGGTGGACAGAGTGCACGTCCTCAAATGGCAGTACAGCAACACAGTTTGTGGTTTGGTCCACCGCTGCCAAGCTTTAATAAACCTTGGAGGATACGTCGAGTGTAAATGCATTTGTTTCAAGGACGGCAGATTTGACCACCATGTACAAGTCATGGACTTGGTTAACTACCTACCTCATTATTGCTTTACATCAAAGGAGATTCAGTACATCAAACTCCAGGATGTACACAGAGTCCCGCTGACTCTGTAAAAACAGTCATTTTCTAATGGACTCTAGGCTGCTCCACTATTTACTCAGCGGTTGGGGATGGACTCATCTGATTTTGTGCCGGATGCTCTTCCTGATGCAACCCTCCCAATTAGCTGGGCTTGAAAGCAGCACTGGGAGTACACCAGCTTGGAATCCCCACAGACTGGATTCATGAAGACGCCAACCGATTCCTTTCATGGTGTTTCATTAACTCAGTGTGGATGACTCATGAGCACAGTGAGTTTAAGTGGAATGAAATGTGTATATAAATAAAATTGACCTTTTATTTGAACTAATTTTAATTTCACACGTCTTTGATGCATTTTTGCAGTGTAATAAAACTTGACCATTTTTGAAACTCCATTTGTGTTCATGAAACAGTGATGCTGAACCGTGACAAAGACATGAAATTCATCTGAATGAGAGCCTGAACTGTCTGAATTCAAACGATAGCGTGAAAACTTCCAGAACAGAGTGCCGTGATGAGTGCAGAGCTGAATCACATTAAAACTGAGACGTACTGACACACTAGTTCCAGTTGTGACGACCACACCAGCAGCACACCGACTTCTCTATTTGCATTTTTCTATTTTCTAGTCTAAACCACATACTGCTGCAAGCTGAGTAAAAGGTGATGCAACCATAAGCTAGCCTGGGCATGAGCACACATACCGGCCCACATAAATGCTACTGCATACACATAGCTTGCACAAGAAGCAAGACCAATGATTCCCAAGATCAGGCCTTGAGGTAAGGGTGTGGCGCAGTGTTTGTGCGTTTCCAAGCTGATGTTGAATCAGATTATTAGTTAGAGGGGAAATAATGGGGCCAAGTTCAGATTCTTGGAAGAACCTGAGATCCAGTTCTGAAATATGTGCAGTGTTTTTGTTTTGCAGGGTTTGGGAGAGCTTTAGTCTTCATTGCAATCTTAACTGCCCACCCCCGAATTTACAGCTACACTGGAATAACTGTTGGTGACAGCAAACCAGCCTCAACCGTGACAAAGACATGAAATTCATCTGACCACCACCCGAGGCCTGGGCTGGAGCTACTGCAGCATTAATGGTCTTCTCTGGGAGTCAGCGAGAGCATGAGGATGCATGATGCAGGTAAAGATGAGGAACAGAACAGCAACAGGAAATCTTTTCCCCATAACAACCTTCAACAAGTCAAGCCGTTTGTGCACATGCAGAACTGGGACAATCTGTCTTAGCTGGCTGCTCGTCTGAATCCATGCGCCAACAAAAAAGCGTGCTCTCGAGCAGCCAACGCTGCTCTACATGACATGTCAGCTGCCTTCTGTTTGGCCTGGGTGGGTGAGAGACACTCCATAGGGGTGATCAAACAGAACTGGATCAGATGCCTGGATGGCCAGCTACTGTGGGAACTTTGTGAAAGCAAAGAGGCAGCAGCGGAGAGGAGGGGGGGGGGGGGGGGGGGGGGGGGGGGCAGAGAATTGTTACCTAGGGACAGATATAAACCCGGGACTTATAAACTGTTATTAGTACTGATAGCAGAGTCTGAATAAGACCACAGGTTGGTACATGTAGCAAGAATGCAGAGCAGCTAAAGCAGGCGCGTGTCAGCCTGCCAGCCATCCCAGCAGAGACACGACAACACTACTAGTTTTAGTGCTTGTACAATTAAGAGAACACAATCTGCTGCTTTTAGTTCAACACGACAGTCCCCTATAAAGGAATATTGTTAGGACTTCATTCAGCTCCGAGTCTGTGTCTTTGATTCATGTCTTGCACACACAAAAGCCACTAAACATTCAAGGAATCTGCCAGCATTCCCAGCAGAGCACAGCTCACCAAGCCTGACAGAGCCCATATATGGACACATGCTGCCACAAACTCCCCCCTCTGCTGACTCATACACCCCCCGCAACAAGCTTGTGTGTGTGTGTACCACAGAGGCTATCGTATGGAGTGTCTGTGGTCCTTTTACCCCTAAAACTCCCATGATTCATTGGTATGGCTCGTCATTACTGCAGCAGCCCCTCCACAGCCCTCCTGTGGCATTACATGACATCATCACAACCCGTGACCTGTACCCTGACCTGGTCTCAGCAAGGAGACCACGGGGAGCGAGAGCGCTCTGCACGGTTCAGACTGTACAGCAACATCTGGAGCCGATTAGTCCTGAGAGCTTGTAAACGGAAGAACAAGCAGCAGTCCCGAGGCCTCTCCCGTCCATGTTATCCTTACACAATAATGATGAAGTGTAACTGTAGCATGACTGTCACCATCTCTGTACGTTCATAATATCATCTCCAGCTCACATGTGGAAAGGAATTTTAATGAAATTCTTAACATGTCACATGACCAACTGACCGTACATGTATGCGTAACATACATATGAGGAAAAAATAAAAAGATTAGTGTTGAAGTCCCACTGAGAAACAATGGGACCATCATTTCCAAAATGAGCCTTATGTTGATTCACAAAGACTTGAAACTCAGTTTGATGTCAGAGTTGTTTCCTCTGCTGCACGGCTCCAGATTCACCACAGAGCAGCTGCTGAGAACGTAACTGCAGTCACAAGGAGACAGAAGAAAAGACCTTCATAATAAAAGCTTAAAAATAAAGTCATTTGCTTTGTTCATGCTGGCCCACATATACCAATACACTAAATGTAATCTATTGTTATACCGAGTTCAGGCTAATAGCTCCAAATGCTGAAATCTGTGGCCTGCAGCTCTGTTCTTCCCCTCCCATTTCTTCCTCTGACTGCACCAAGCCACACTGGAGCTACTACACTTCCTCCTCTTCCACTCATCCTCCCTCCCCTCAGCACTCCCTAAGCTGGAAAAAAAAAAAGTTCCTCCTGGTTTTTTAGCCTTAAAAGGGCAGAAGCACACTGGATTTGGCAGGGCCCCCCACCACCCCCAATTCCCTGGGCTCTGGTTACAGACAGGGAGGGGAGGAGGCAGGGCGGACAGGGAAAGGGAAGGAAAGAGGCAGAAGGGGCGGAGGTCTAAAAAGAAAAAAAAAAAAAAAAAAAAAAAGGTGCGGGGAGTAAAAGTGCTGCATAGGACATTTTTATAAGGCTGCACTGACAGCAGCACACACTGAGGATGGGAGGTGTTCATTTGAGTGAAGCAAGCAGAGAAAATGGCCTTGGACAAAAAATGATGATCAGGAGGTGAGGGAGGACATGGGTACCATGTCAAATGATGGAACACAATACAAGCGTTTCCTGGAAACAGCTGAGAAGTACTATTAAAGTACTGATTATTCCCTCCAGAATCTCGTCTTTATGTAAAATCTTATGACATCGTAATAAGAACAGTAACATAAGACATTATCTATGAAAAACTGTCTGCTGTTTATGTGCAGTTTAAATGTGTGCTGGAAAAAGTGCTTGTTGAGTTTGAACATGAGGCATGGGGAGTTGTGGCAGTTTTCCAAATATGATGTAATGGAATAGCCAGAATACCTCTGGACTGAATGGGAACACACTCGGCTAATTCCAGGATCGACATGACCAACCCCCTCTGCCTGTGCAGACAGGAAGTTGTGCTAATGATAATGAGCTGGCAGGAAGTGATCCATTTTGACCTAACTGAGTGGCTAAGAGCTTATCGCAGCCCGACCTGCATTCCTCTCTGCCCTCATCACCAAAGGCTCTCCTTTCCTTCATCGTCATGTTTCTGAAAGATTACATTTAAGATCATAACATCCGAACACAGCAGGCTAAACTGGTGAGTGAGCGTTCCCAGTGGACCTGTGCAGCACTCATCATGTTATGACCAAAACTGGAGTTTTCCGGGTTTTGGGAGTAGCTTAACTTCAAAAAGGAACGCACCGCTCGCTGAATTCTGCTTATTAACATGGTCCAAGTTTCAAATAGTTTTCCACTAAGCTGATAACTGATGCAGCAACAAGCATCAGTGTAGCTTCATGTGTTGGCTAATGAGCAATAAGACTGAATGTGCCAATTTGCTCCATCTAGCAGCTCAGGTGTCACTGCAGCCAGCAGAATCTGACTTTAACCAAGGAAACGTATTCATCTCCATCACATGGCTCTTTAAACACCTCTTTGGTTAATGTCAGAGGTGTACAACACTGGCTTCAATTAGCATCCATTTCCTCAGGTTATTTGTAGAGTCATGGTGCCACACTGTGTGGACATCCAAGTTGCAAAAGTAGAAACATGGCAGAGGGAAGTTAATGTTTGACAGTATGAAACTTAATTGTGCAAAATCACATATTTGTTGTATACAGCAATTACAAACATCTTTATGTGCTTTGACGTTTCCCAATCATCTAAGGAACACGTGCAAGCAGCACCTTACAGTTGTGACAAACTTCCTTAAATGCGTCATCGTCCTGGGATCACTTCTATAAAACATTATCATGGGACAGCATAACAGGAGGGAGCAGCTGGCTATTACTACACAGGCGTCTGTCTCAACCTGCTCACCTCCACTACCAGCAGACACAAGGAAGCTGCCATTTATGAAGATGATTCCACACCAAGCCTGGAAGAGCTTGGCACAACATTCACTCATGCACCGTTTCTGCATTTGCTCAGTCAAGTTCATACAAAGCAGGGTTTCAAATCTGGGTTTGGCTGACAGGCTGGAACAGAGATGCTGCTGACATGATTATGATGGAGAATGAACCTCTGCACAAACAGAGGAAAATTTGATGAGGACAAGTCTTAATCTGCTGAACAGCTAATGTTTGTTAAAGCTCCACTTCACTCAGACACAAATAGGATGAAGCTTGTACAAACATGGGTGTGATGAGGGCAGGGGAACAATCACTTACAACGTCTTTGCACAAGGATGCAACAGGAATTTCCTCACAACTAAAGATTTATACAGAAGATGCTTGTAAGATGTTCTATAGTCACAGCAAACTAAACGACTGCATGAGATGTGCTGTTGGATCACTGCTAACACCACTGCCTGCTGCTGGCAGCCTCTGTGACTGAACCCATGTTAGGTCTTTGGATTCATCTGTAGTCATGAGTCTGCTGCTGCCGCCAGATCATGTGGGGCTTTGTCAGAGAGATTACCTGTTAGGCTGGAGCCTGGTTATAGTGAAGTCTGGACTCTGTCACTGTGACTGGATACCACGCTGGCCGAGCCGTGCAGCATGACAACTTCAGCAGTGTGCAGGAACACGAGTGATGCGAACCACACATGCAAAGGCACCATGTTTACAGCTGAAGGAGCAAACAAGGTTTGGCAGGAAGAGTCTCCTTTAATCATTTATCTACTGTCAGCAGGCCCATTTAACAAGTTCTGTTTAAGTGAAAGAGACTCTTCTGGTTTGTCCTACAGACAAAACTCAAATGGTTCAGCAAAGATCAGAAGACGAGCTTTACAGGCATGTTTAGTGTCACAGTCTCAACCTACTGATGTCTGAACACACAAAGCAGAACTGACCATCTTTGCTTCACATTTCGTTTTTCAGAATATTTACATTGTTCCTGAAAAGTGATGATTTTTTTAAACTTTACAGCCAAAGATGTGTAATAAGTCCATTTGGCCAATATTATTATTGGTTAATAAATCTGGGAATCTTAGCCTGTTGCTTTAAGGTGGATTAAAAGACACACAGCATCTCTATGGGAGATTCTGCTAGATTGATTTTGTTAACCTTTCAGTAAAGGTAGCCTAAAGGGGGAAAAAAGAAAAACCATTAGACTAAAGCTGACACGCTGCTGGTCCCAGTGTTGCATTTCCTGTGCAAAGAAGAACATGACATATCTGTAAGAGGAGCGTTTGCCAAACAGCCTGGCTCAGCCGGTGAAGGAGAGCCCTTTGTAACAGAGCTCAGTACCGGTCGGCCCTCTCCAGATACATCTCCTGCAGCCCGTCCACAGAGCCTCTGCCTTTAAACCAGCAACATTAGTTCCAGCCTCTCTAATGTCGCCCTTCCCAAAAAGCAAAGTTCATTTATTTTACTGTCAGACTGAGGCAGCATGCTGAAAGGTGAAATCCAATCTTTAGAGAGGTTGAAAAAGCAGACTGTAGAAACAGTGACAGTTTTTGCTGCTGGTTTGGACGTGCATCTCTCTCCTTCATTTTGTGTCAGAGTCAAAAATCTGGCATGAAAAATGAGATTTGACAGAACAGAAATCCACTGATGGTTACAGCACTGTGTTTGTCAAATCGTGCTCTACCTGCTGCTGACATGCAGCCAGAGTCAGACTTTTACATGAAAAATTCTTGAAATCCTGCTGATGCTGAAAATATCAGCTGTCAGAAAATACCAAAGTACGATAGTTCTGTTTTCACAAAATGATTATCCCGTCTCTTATTTGTAGCTTGCACTCCATTAAATCCCTGTAATACTTCCCAGTTAGAGGCTTTGTGAGGGCGTGTACGAGAACGGGAGTTTGTGCTGACGTTCGCTCTTTATACTGAGAGCAGAGTGAAGCCTGAGTGAGAAAGACAGAATCTCACACATGAAAATCTCAAGCAAGCACAGTAGCCCAAAATAAGACTGTGGACAAGGACAGCCAATCAGAACAACGTGGGCTTAAAGGGGGAGGAGCCGTTATTCCAGACAGAGCTACACCAAGGCCGTGTATGAGAACCGTTAATCACTCTGAGCTATTCTAGTTTTTATTCTTGGACTAAACAAGTTATAGATCACGTACTGAACGTCTGTCGACTTCAGTGAGGACGCGTTTGCCTTTTCCTTCAGTGCAACGCTGTAAAATAAGAAACACTGGACACCTGCATCTCTGGGGTTGGATGGATTACTCCACAACACGCAGCTGTTATTTGGAAACTGTTGCATTTTCAGTAAACAAGAAAAAGACAAGTGAAATGAGAAATGAAAGAGGTGTGGCCATCAAGATGCAAGATGAAAGGAAACCTGATAAGTTATCAGCGAGAAAATATGCTGAAAACCAAACTGGGCAAAGAATAACAAGAATAAAGCTCAGAGAAGCAGAGAGCATGTGCATCACACTGAAGAGATGTCAGTTTGGCAATTTGTGGTGAGCCTTGCTGCCTGGGTGTGTCCACTTTCTGCAATGAAAGGAGGAAGTAAAAGAAAAGCAGGCTCCTCTCTCATCTTCAGATTGAATGAGTCAAAGAGCAGCTAAGGATGAGTGTGAGTCAGCAGGAGGAACAAACAGAGGCTCACTCGTGCTTCGCCCCAAATACCAGCAAAGCACTTTCATTAAAACACTGCTGCATGTATTGAGAAATTGAGGGTGATGTGTGTGAAGATGGTATCAGATGTGTACTTTAAATTGTCAACCGCAATTTCTGCAGCTGCACCTCCCAAATTTAGAGCCACCCCATCGTCTCCCCTGCAGAGCAGCTGGAGGCAGGAGCGTGTTCATGGAAACCAAGTGAGCCAGACACCAGAGATGACAAAGACCCACTCATGTCTGAGTCACAGAGCTATCACGCATTTCCACCCACAGACTCTGTAGATAACACGGTTACAGACTGTCTTTACTCCAGGTGATGAGGCAGCATTTTATTTGCTCTCACAGACCCTGCATAATGAACTGTAGTGAGGACTCAGAGCTGTGTGACATCTGCACTGTTCTGGGAGAAATATGAGAAAGCAGAACATCAGTAGCGCTGTGAGCAGGCATGCAGCTGCATGTAGGCAGAGCCAATTCAAACTTTATGTCTGCTGCAGTCCAGCACCAGCCCGAGCTCTCTCCACCACATCAACACACACAGTAGGTCTGGGGCAGGCCCACAGAGCGTGGGTCTGACGGGCCCGGCCGGCTCAGGCGGCTGAAAAACACCCCACCCACCGACCCCACAGCACAGTCAGACCCCCTCCTCCCAAAACAATCGGCCTCAAACCTGAACAGCCGAGACAAAAGCCCTGCGCCCCCGGTCACCCGAGGGAAACGCCTGCTGTCTCACTGAAAACCCTTTCAGAAATCCTGGTGCGCGTTTAAACACTTCTGTTACAGAAAATCTTCTAGTGGGCTCCATAACTGGTTTTCCTGCGCCCCACGGTCGTGGGCTGCTCTTAAAATGATCACCATTTACTACAGTGCAATCAAATGTAACCACTTCTTTAGGAACAGCAAACATTTCCCCACAGACCGCAGCGCAGGAGGGAGCAGAAGCCATCTGAGTAAACCTGTTGGAGTAAAGCTGGATCAATCACGCGTCCTGGCACTCACTCACACACACTTATCGGACCCACCTATGGACACCAGCTTGATGTTTTCCTTGTCCAGGAACTCCAGAGCCACCGACACGTTCTCCAGCTGCATCTGGCGAAAGGTGGGCCTCTGGTTGTACTTTCGGAACATTTTCTTCTGAGACAGGACCTCCAGGAGCCCGATGAGCCGCAGCCCGTCGCTGAGATCCGTCTGCAGGTTGCCGATCCTCTTGTTGACGCATTTCAGGTGTTCGTTACACCAGCGGGTGAAAGTGTTCTGCTGTATCTTCTTCCACGGCGCATCCTCGGCCAGGTCTTTCTCTGTAGCGGGCATTTCTGCGTCCTTGTCCGCGGAGAGAGCGTTTGGAGCGGGCGCGGCGCTCTGGTGGAGCCGGGGGTGGGAACCACTCATTTTTATGGTCTCGGCTGTCTCCTGGTTCGCTGGCTTCTCTTTTTTTTTTTCTTCGCCCTGGGTGGAGTCTTCTCAATCTTCCCTTTCTCACTTTCTAGCTCGTCTGTTTGTGGAGAAAAGAAAAAGAGAGGAGAGAACAGTTACTAACAGCCTAGAGACACAAGTTTTGCAAAGAAAGTAGGCGGCTGAGGACGGAAAGGGACGAGTCAGCTCCATTATCCGTGTTACAATCAGGGGGAAAAAAATGGGAAACAAATAAGAAGAATGGTATTTAGCTCCGTTAGACTGTGTCCCAAACTTAAGCCGGGCTCAGCTAAGGAAACCCAAATGTCCTGTGTTGGGGCGGTTGAGGTGTAAGAAACCTGAAACTTGTTCACATTCTAACTTTACGCCATGTTTAACAGCAAACGAGCATCTCGCTAGTTTTACTACCGAGTTTAACTCATTGCAGTCAGAACAGCTGCTCTGTGTTTGGACATTTAGCCATTTTTAATAAAGACAGTCAGCGGTGTCCAGAGAAAGAGCTCCGGGCAGGAGACAGAAACCTCAAGCTGCAGCTTCAAGTCAGAAGTACGCATAGTCTGAGAGCCATTGTTCGGCTTGTCCTCTGCTGAAGCACCTTTGTAAACAGGCTCCTGACTGAAGCTAACAGTCATGGGTACATTAAACTGTCCCCAAACTAATGGACAGCGCTGGCTACACCAGGACAAACACCAATGATCATAACCATCAGGCCACAACGTGCCAGCAGTATTGTGTGGAGGAAACAACAACTGTGATGTCACTGAAAATCAGAAAGCAGCAAAATTACCTCGGTGGTCTTTGTAATGTCTTCATGTGTGTTTGTCAAAGACTGTCCTTATCCTGGACCTCCTAGCGTACCATTGTGGGACTATGTGACAGTTTGCACACCGTTAGTTCCTCCTGTGGGTTTCACCTGCTCCCTTCTTTGACCTGCCCTCATTAGAGTCTGAGTGATTTCACCTGCTCAGCCTCAGCTGTTGTTTCCTTCTGTGTTTTAGCTCCTTTTTACTTGTTATTAAAGTTTTTATTTGAATACCTGAAACTTTGTTTCTGTCCCTGTGTGCTTTGAACTGTATCACAGTGTCACATATGATAACCTTGTGTTTGTCTCACACCTGGTTGTGCTCCTGTCTGAGTTTCCAAAATGGCTTCAGACAATAAACAAGTTTAGCTGAATCTGACTAGCATTATTGCTATAGCTCCCCCCAAATAAATCCAATAATCAATGCTGTTATTATGATTCAAATTTACAAAGCACAGTTGTGAACATGACTGCTCTGTAAGCTGCAGTGGAGTGTTTCTGACTGGACGTCTTCTAAGTTTTCTCTGCAGTTTTTTGCTGTTTTTAAAAATGAAACTTAATGGTGCCATAAAGTTAAAACTCTTAATATTGTCATCTTAATTCAGTTTTTACAAATACCCACAAGTATTTCCTTCGAGGACATAAACCCCCCCATGACCTTTATCCCCAATGCCATGCTGTGACTACAGAAGCAGAGGGGCTGTTTTCAGAGCTCGACAAACAGATTTTCCAGCAGACGTACTGAGATGAAGGGCCCATGTTCACGGTCCCTGTGAGGATATGAGCTCATCTTGTGCTCGGGGTCCGAGGCGAAGTAAATATTTAAGATATCTGGAAGGATAAGCAGATCGGAGACTCACTGTTGTTTGTTTGTGTGCGTTGGAATGCATTCAGTGTTGTTCAACTTTCCTTTTTTGTGCAAGCATGGACAGTGTGCTTATTTGTGCATTTGAGCGCACAGTATGAACCTCTGCTTTCGTCTGTGTGTGACATCACTGTGCTGTGTGTGCAGCCCCGTCAGTAAAGACAGGACTGTGGACCAGTGTGCTGTACTGGCCCAGCAGCGTGATCACAGATCAGCTGTGTGCTCTACACTAACACATGGTAGGCTAATGATAAAGTCTGATAAGAGCCTGGATCGACTGTTTTCATCACTTTGTCTTCTGCATTGGAGACACGTGCTGATTGCTCTTTTTAGGTTTACCAAAAAAATATGATGGCCAATATTATAACGAAGCATCGAGCAAGCTTTGAGGTGAACAGTTAGCAGCTGTCAGCCTGGCATGGTGAGGTACTATACTGGTCACCAAGGAAGCTTAGTTTCTCACCAGCTCCATCCACGCTGCTCTGTGACTGCTTTGACCTTCAGAGGTAAGGAAGTAAGCTGATGGCCAAAACTGTTGTTCCTCTAATGGGCACAGTCTCGAAAAGCTCGTCCCTCCACACAGTTTGCTTGATTTCATAATAGAAATAAACACCATCACAGCCTGGTGATGGAGGTCTCTATAGTGCTAGTTTCTTTCATAAAAACTGTACAGTGGGTAGATCTGATCCATTTACATTTTGTTAAGTGTTAAATCAGACGTGGGTAATCCACTGGTGTGCTGGCACGGGCAGATATCTGTGAATGGAACATGTTGACTATGTGCTCTGGTGTCTTTTAAGCATTTTTAAGGGATCATCTAACAAAAAAAATCTTTGCTGATGATTCGCGATGTTGCTGCTCCACTTTCTTTCACCTCACCAGCAGATATGCGTGCCTGCGCATTGCAGTGATGCAGTTCATGTATGCAACTGTCTAACCAACCTTACTAACCATAGCTGATAACTTAGCAGTCCACTGTCTGATGTAAATATGCTTCTAAAATGACTGGTTCTTATATAGCACTTTTGTACCCTTCTGAACACTCAAAGCGCTTTACACAACTTGTGCATTCATCCATTCACGCCCATTCGCACAAGCACATTTTTCTAGGTGCTTTCTAAGTAACATTCACACACACATACTCCGATGGATGCATCGGAGAGCAATTTGGGGCTAGTATCTTGCCCAAGGATATTTGGCATGCAGACTAGGGGAAGCCAGGATGGGTGCTTCTTGTGATTTTTGAATGAAATTATCTGACAAATAATAAGTCTGTGTGTCAGAAGTTTTTGTTAGTCCACTCCTTCACATACAACTTATGGTTGAAGCTTGCTAAACAGGCTTGTTACTATTAGTTGGGAACTGGGCACTTCACCCTTTAAAGGTGAGTTTAAATATGGCCACTTTTGGCTCCTTAAAGCAAAAGGCATCATGGTGGTGGCCAAAAGTCTAATGTACAGCATTCATAGGCACATAAATAAGATACAGACATGTTAGCAACTTATTTCCAAAGTGTGACCAGCAGGACTGAGCAGGACGTTTGATGAACTACCAGATTTGTAGCTCAGTGGTTTCTGTTGCTTTGTAGTGTCCAACATCTGATTATGACTTCTAAGCAGGACGTCAGTATTATCTGTGTACCCTGACCTTTAAATTCCTTTTTTTCCTGTGAGTAACACACCAGCAGCAGCTCTACAGATGGGCTTGGATGTGACTCTGCAGCTTTTTGACTAAATAAGGAGTTCAGTGCCAGGAGCCAAAGTGCGGCCAGCAGCCATCAAGAATGCTTGGCCTTTGTGTGTGTGTGTGTATGTGTGTGTGTGTCTGGTCAAAGGAGAATCTGAAGAATGTTCTTCACCCCCATAACAACCCGGAGCCTCCAGACTTAATAACACCCCAATAAAAGCGTCCCGTTAATGCTACACACACCGAGTGGCACCAGCATGCTTCTATCATCCTGTGGTCACTTAAAGAATCGAACAATACAATTAGATTTTTGGTTTAATTGTGTAATTCACATCATTTTACAACTTGAGCTGTATGGGCTTAATGAAAATGTGCGACAACAGTGGCAGAGCAGAAAACAGGCCAAATAAACACAATGTACCAGAAAGAAGAAGTGAATAGATGCTTGGAGTGGAAATGCTTGTAGGGGGGTAATCTGTGGTTTGTTCATGCCAGAGAGCTCACTGAAGTTCCGCCTGGAAGTAAGTGAAAGCCGAGGAAGCTGGCAGAATATCCAGCACATATAGAGGCCTATTGTTCCAGAGGAATTTAGAAAATAAACAGGAGACAACACGCAGGGCGGGACGGCAAGAGCTCACCAAGGCAAGACTGAGCTCTCTCGCTTGTCATTTGTCTCCCCCTAGCATTTGATTATGGTACTACACTTCTCTGTCCTGGAAGTGTTCCAATTATCTGCTTTTTGGACATATCCACTTTTTATACTGATTGTTGTGACGTCATCACTGTGTTCAAATGTACAACAGCCTCCTCTGCTGAGTGCTGCTGAGGACTTTGCCACCACCACAGAAATCTAATTAGAAAATCACTTAAAATCACTTCATTAAAGTGCCCAAAAGCTGCATCAGTGTTAATCTGACTAATGCTTCAAGACAGACTGAAAAATGTGTCATCATTCAAGCTTCCATCCATCCATTCGCTTCCGCTTATCCTTTTTCAGGGTCGCGGGGTCATTCAAGCTTCTTACCCACAAATCAGGACCTCAGTTTAGACTCTAAGCTCAAAGACAATAAGGTAAGAACATGAATGAGTGCTGTAAAAACACAACCTGACCACGTCAGTGTTGAGAAAGGATTTCAGAGAGCCAAATCCAACAGAAGGTTACAGAACTAAATGTGGCACTGTTATTCTCTGCTTGTGCAGGAGGCCTCCAGCCAAAGATCACAGTGAGTAAAACAGGAGTATATGCCTCATTCCCTGGATCGGCCGAGACAAAACCCAGAGGCTGGAGTGCTAAGACAGAGGTACAGAGGTGTGTGTGCATGTGTGTGTGTGTGTGTATGTGTGTGTGTGTGTTTGTGCGTGTGTGTGCGTGTGTGTGTTTGTGCGTGTGTGTGCGTGTATGTGTGTGTGTGTGTGTGTGTCTTCATACAAATATCGAATATAAGCTCTATTCCACAGAAAGGTGTCGACTCAGTCTCCACTTGAGTGAATCTTATATAGCTGTATAGCACCAGCCTGTCCCAGCTTCAGCTTCTCATCACTTACCCCACCCAATCAGCCACAAGCGTGAGCAGAGCAAAACTCAGCACAGGAAATGTAACACTGCACGCGATAACACTGCCAGCCACATTACATGCAAGACACTGTGGAGACAGCCAGTCAGAAGCAGAGATTACACCTAAACTATGGTTTTCCCCTCCAGTTTCTGTAGACAGTGTGGTAACGGTGGCACTTGTTAGCTGAAAGTAGGACAAGACATGTCAAATAAGGACGCATTTGACTGAGTTGTTTACATCAGATGAACCACGCCAGCATCCTCTTTTGTCTTCACAGTATATACATCTTTATATTTATGAGAGAGAGGCAGAAATCCAGTCAGTTTGAGTAGTACCACATTTGCCTGGTGTTTGTCTGCATGCAGGTGAATCCATTTGTAAATCACAAGAGGAAGTTATAAGCCTCGAAAGCATCAACAGTTTAGCTTTCATTGTCCTTTTTTAGTTGGCGTTGCAAATATTAATAGCTGCACAGAACAGGAAGTCTTTGGCCTGACATCTGTGGTGCGCTGGCTACACCTGGCCCAAACAGCGGCTACTGACCTCGCCGCTAAGCCATGCTAGGGGAGCCATGCTAGGACAGCCATGCTAGGACAGCCATAGGTCCTCAAACTGTGGAAAAGCTAACTCGCTTAGCTTAATGCCTCTCATTCTAATGGATTTAATTGGATCTTTGCCTTTAAACAACTTTTTTAACAAAAACAAATATATCTATAGATACCTATAGATAAACTCTCTGAAAGTTGATTAAATATAAAGACTCACTGGATATATTTTGCTAGGAAATTGGGAAAAGGTGCAGCAATTAACTGAGACATCTGAAAGTGAACATATATAGAAACACAGTATATGAGGCAAAACCTGAGAATCCTAACGAGCTTGGAAGTCAATATTTGGTGTGATCAGCTTTATTCAACACAGTCTGAGCTCTCTTATTCAAGCCTTCTGTGATTTTATTAAGTAGTATTTAGGAGTACTTTCTTGGTTTCTTGGGGGACGTTTCAAAGTCTTCTTTACAAACCGAATGCTGTTCAAATTGACCCCACGTTTCTTCAATAATGCTGAAGTCTGGAGCCCAGTCCACCACTGTGTATTTCTCTGTTCAGCTTTGCTTTTACTTTGTTGGCAGTGCGTTTGGGATCGCATGCTGAAAAATGAAGCTGTTGCTAATCGGATGTTTTCCAGATGGAATTGCGTGATGGATCAACATCTGATGGTAAGGAGCCAGACATTCTTCTCTTTAAAAAAGACCCTAAGTCTGGACCACCAGTCCCAAACCATGACAGAGCCTCCACCATGTGTGACAGACGTCTGTAGACACTCACTGTAGTATTTCGAAATCGTGGTCATCATCTCATCAAAGCTGTTTCCAATGATTTTCAGTCACGTTCTTGTGTAATTTAACATAATTCAACCAAACACACAAACCTGTGTCCCAAACGGTCCAGTGTAAGCTCTTTGCTGGATCTTTTCCTTTCTTAACGATATGACTATGACATACTTTTCATCTGCTGTATGTCGTTTTTCAGACCTGATACTTTTTCACCCTCCACTCATTTTTTTGTTTTGTTTAAGGCCACATAGCTCATCAGTTAGTTCAGAAACACCATTTGATTCCTGACCGAACTCTGTTTCCTGGATTTGCTACAGAGCCTAAAGATGGTTTAACAGATGAACAGCATTACAAATGAAAATGTTACTATGTGTTGTCACACACTGGTTCATTCTTAGCTGCCTTTTTATGCCTGATTGAATCATAGGTCACAGTGAAATGGCTTAGCAAAGGTCAGGCACAAGGACTGGGCTGAAAATAAAAGACAAAGCAGCCAATGCCCACACACTAACATCTGAGACGTACTCCCTTAAGGACCACTTTAAAAAGATCACAAGAAACAAAATCGAATAAAATGTGGGGGTGGCTCGAGACTTTTACTGTAGGTCTTATCTCACCATAATATTTCTGCATGAAAAACACCAAGTCTGCATACATTTTTCTGTTTTAGGGAATTTAAGTTTTAATATGTCATCGAGTTTGTTACAAAGCATTCACATGACAAAAGCTAAAGTTTTAAATTTGCTGTAGAGATACGTAACAACACTAGTGATTTTAAAAGTAGCCCGCTTTAGCTGGTGCAATCTATGAATGGGGGGGGGGGGGGGGGGGGGGGTGTTGATTTCATTTAAATCACACATGTTGTATGTGACAATTAGTAACCAGTAAAAACCAAGTAAAGGTGATGTGTCTGATACAGGTCAGCTGAGGAGCTCTGAGTTTGTGTAGAGCACAGGAAGCCCACAGTCCTCCACAGCGCTTTAGATGAAAGCTCAGTAGGAATGTTATGACCTCACCGTAAAATCACCTGCCAGAAAAGCTTTAAAAAAAACTGGTTACATTTAAGAACAAAAGAGGCGCATTCAAGTCCTGCAGTCTCATCACCAAACAACCATCATGAGAGCACTTTTCTGTTTTTGGAAGCTTACTGGTGAAGTGGACATGACTGTCTGGACTGGACCTTCCTTAGATTATCTCCTACACTCTGCCATGAACTGAAAAGAACGTTTGTGTTTATATAACTGTATATAATATGTCTATAGGCAACAGTTAGTTCTTTAGAGGCTTCTTGCAACTGCTAAGTGAAAGGACACTGCCACACTGTAAACTGGACTTGGATCAGAGCGTTCAGTTTGCTTCATCACAACTTATAAATAGTAAAGTACTGATACATAGATGTAAGCCTCCCAGTCTTCCAGTGGCATGTGTTAATGCTGTTGAAGTTTAATCTGCAAATGATGTCAAGAACAGCAGAGCTGAAACTAAATAGAGAGGTGCTGCCTTGCTTGTGTGGTTATTAAATGTGGATAAATGAAGTGTAACGAAGGTCATGCTGTCCTTGAACATGTGAGCTGCGTGAAAGCTTTCCTCCCATCTGGCCACACTTTGCAAACATGTTTGCAAACATGTTGCAATGATGTGCATCAGGTGTAGGCACTCAATGAAACTGAAGCTTTATTATGATTATTACCGACTGACTGACAAATACTTGGCAGGCATCTTTTTGATAATTGCCAGACTCATTATTTTTATGTTTTCATCGATCAGTTTTCCTATGCCAGCTATCACAGGATGAAAGGTGTGGTCCACTAGGAGGGGTCTAACCTTCACACTGCATAACTTATCGTTTCTTTTCCTTATTTTGGGAATTAGATGACCATCCAGCTGTGTTTCTGAAATGTGTTACGTGAAAATTCAACCATTCTTCTGAACAATATCCAGATGAGATCAAATGAGTCTAGACTGGAAGGAATAATTATTTCAAGCAGCCACGAGAGTAAACTCTGGGACAGGTGCACTTTTAGAGCTGACTTTGCCGTTTCGAGTCTTCAGTCGGGCTGCTGTCAGTGGATCGCTGATACTTCGGGAGGTCAACACTTGGGTCCTTTTCAAACGTCCTCAACGGACCCGGCGGCGCGCGTGCTCTTGCGGTTTCCCGCTCCCGGCGGCGGAGGGCGCACGCGGCCACCACTTGGCCCCCTGGTAAAACAGCACCAGTGGCCGCGGATGACCTTATTTGGTGTGGAACCCCTAATTGTAACACCGGGGAGTGCGCTGCTGCGGTGCAAAAACCAGCAAATAAAGTTTACACGCAGGAACAGCGTGGGGCTAATCGTGGACCACCAGGGCAGCCAAGCCCTCAGCGCACTCAGTGAACCTCCTTCAAAGTTTAACAGGAAAACCCATCCACCGCACCCGCGGCAGAAGGAGCGGACACTCACGGCTGAGCCTCTCCAGCCCGCTGCAAACATACCCACGGAGCTGACACACAAAACTTCAGCACACATGCCACGCAGGAAGCCTCACAGTGTGAGAGGAGCCTCCTCACATCGGGACCGCACTCACCTGTGTGCTGGAGCCTGTGATCTTCAGTCGTCTGTGTGCGTCCTCCGCCTCTCTGTCCGCTCCGTCTGCGCGCAGATGTTGCTGTGGTCACAGAGGGTGTGTTTATGTGTGTGTGTGTGTGTCCGCACCGAAGTCCCGGAGCTCCCTCCCCACGCTCAGTCCCGGTGGGGGGAAATGGGTGTATTGGTACTGGTGGCGCAAAAGAAAAGAAAGAGATAGTCCCTGCGCTCTTTTTCTCTTTTCTACCTCCACCTCTCGATCCCCCCCTCTCTCTCTGTCTGCACCGTGAGAGCCTTAATTGGTAAACGGGTAAAGCATCAGAGGTGCTGGGGGTGTTACTCTCTCTCTCTCTCTCTCTCTCAGTCTCTCGCTGTGTCTGCCTTTTTTACTTGGTGACGTCACGACCGCGCCTGGATTTTATAGGTATGATGTCACCGGTCTGTGCTTTGCTCTCATCTCATCCACTTTTATTGTATGCTGGTGTGTGTGTGTGTGTCTGTGTGAGTGAGTGTGTGTGTGTCTGTGTGTGTCTGTGTGAGTGAGTGTGTGTGTCTGTGTGTGTGAGTGCGCGTGTGTGTGCGTGTGTGTCTGTGTGTGTGTGTGTGAGTGCGCGTGTGTGTGTGTCTGTGTGTGTGTGTGTCTGTGTGTGTGTGAGTGTGTGTAAAGCTTCACATCCGTCTTGCCTGGTATTTCTGTGTGTGGTCATATGTCTTTCAGGCCCTGCTCTCTTTCCTTTTATCTGTTAGACTGAGGGAGCTGAGTTACTCTGTCAGGTCCTGCTCTGACTCAACATGGGGAGGTTGTATGTGTATGTGTGAACACACACACACACACACACACACGCACACACACACACACTGTGTTTCAGTGCTCTCCAGCTGAGCATTGGCTCAGGAAACAAGAATGTTCGGCCTCTGCTGTGCCCTCTACTCACAGTTCATCAGTCTGGAGGGAGGATGGACGGAAGGGGAGGAGGAGGTAGGTTTAGGGAGGTGAAAGTGAGAGTGGAGTCAAGAACGGAGAGACTGTATTATGTAGGGAACATTAGGAATATCTTTTAATAGTTTTCCTAAGTGTATTAGAACATATTCTCCATCCATACATCAAGTCCACTTTCTTCCACTTATGTAAGTTCAGAGCCTGTCACAGCTGTCACAGTGGAAAAGGATATCTTCATGTATTAGAAGAAGTGTGATCTGCATAATGATGGTATTTTCTCTATATCGTCTTCCTAGAAATGGAGTGTGAGAGAGGACAGGACCTAGAGGAGAGGGAGCCAAAGGAGAGAGGTTACAGAGCTTTACAGTAAAGCTCAGTCTGTGCTTTAAGGTCACAAAGTCCCATCTGTGTGTGTGTGTGTGTGTGTGTGTGTGTGTGTGTGTGTGTGTGTGTGTGTGTGTGTTTACTGCTACAGATGAGCCTGCGGTGAGGTAACTGCATACACATGATGTCACTGATCGACTGGACCAGCTCACAACTGCAGGCATATGGCTCTGATTAATACATACTGGTTCACACACACACACATACACGCTTGCAGACAAGCACATATAAGTGAGTGGAAGACAGATGAAGCAAAAAACAAAGGTTTCATTTTAGGGAGAAAAATCTGTGTCTGTATATAAAACATGAGTGTAGCCACTGTGACATCATTGACTGAGGTTTCATTCAAAGCCTTGAGATGAATGTTTTCACTGTCAAGATCTTTGTGTTCTGAAACGCTAAATGGTGTATGAGGCACACTAAAGACATGCTTTATATTGTAAGGTAAAAACTCTACAATAAGACAGAGAAAACAAAGAAAACCCAACAATCATATGACCCCATGTGAGCAAGCACTTTGGCGACAGTGGGAAGGAAAAACTCCCTTTTAACAGGAAGAAACCTCCAGCAGAACCAGGCTCAGGGAGGGGCGGGGCCATCTGCCAAGACTGGAAGGACGACAAGCTGTGGAAGAGAGCCAGAGATGAATAATAACTAGTATGCCTGCCATTCTACTTTTAAATACTCTAGTATTGTCTAGTACAGTCCAAGTGCAAACTGTTCTAATAGGGTGATATGGTCATTAAGATAAGATGAGGCCTGATTATTTAAGACCTTGTATGTGAGGAGCAGGATTTTGAATTCTGGATTTAACACTTTGGCATTCAGTAAAACGATGACTAGCAGAGGGTTTGACCTTTGACCTGGGGGTTGGTGCCAAATCTGCATGTGACAGAGTGCTAGCTACTGCTAAGGCTAATGTCATTTTTATGCATTTTTAATTAAATAAGCATATTTAAAAAAATATGCACATGTTCAAGAACATCTGAATCCTATTTTTAGTTGTTTAGTTGTTGTAATTCATTTACTAAATCAGCCTTTCTTGGTTTGTTGCCTCAGGGCAACATTGTGCACTTAGGCCACTGTCTTTAGGCGATAATGGTTAAGAGAAATTTTATGGGGAAAGAATTTGATTGGACGGTTAAGGTCAAAAGGTCAGCTCCTTGGTGAGGACAGTGAACTGGATGAGAGTGACAGCAAGCAGCAGAGGTCCCCAGAATCAGGTCTGAGGAACAGTTCAGAGATGAGGGGTCAAGTCAGGGAAAACATGATGTGAACCCCAGCTGAGTTTGTAAGTTTGCCCACCATCAAAGAAATGATCAGTCTATAACTTCAGGGGTAGGTTTACTTAAACAGTGAGAGAAAAATGAATTTATAACTTATTAGAACATTATAAATTCAACATGTGCATCGGATTCAGTTATTTTAAATTTGATGGATGGCAACCAGAAAGCTAAAATTGAAGCTCCTGGCTATGAAATCCAGAAGTGAGTGAGTGAGTGGCATCATGGTATCTTTTATAAATACTTCCTGGTTGATTTCAATACGATGGACCATTACTGTGTTGTGACATGAATTCATCGTCATCTTTGTTATCTGTTTGCAGCTACAGAAATAAATGACTCATAACTGGAAAAACAGATCTCAAGAAAGACAGCGCTGATCCGATCTTCTTCACAGGATGATAGAGGTCTGATTAAATCAGTGAAGAGTGAAAGCTGATATGAAAGTGTGTGATAAAATTGTGGAAAACTCCCAACGTCACTGAGGGATGAACGAGCTCTAATGCCACACGAAGGGCTTTTCTCTTAAAGAGTGTGACAACTGGGCACCAGACTGTAAAAGAAAAGATAAAGTTTTTCCTGTCGGGCTGTGTCTGACACACTGTGGGCTCAGCAGCTGTACCTAAACACTGTGACTTGTCCTCCTTTAAAAGGAGCAGGGTCGGCTTGACTGCTCCTTTTAAAGGAGGACAAGTCACAGTGTTTAAGTACAGCTGCAACTAAACAGACCAAAAATGTCACAGGCAAAGAGAAAGACATTCCCAGTGGGAAGGGACCGCTGATGAGAAAAGATGTACGTAAAGATAATGTGTTTGAGAGAAAACAGCGAAAACGAACGAACAAGGACAAAGCTTCAAAGCTGAACTCTTAAATTATTAAAGTGATGTCAGTAATGGTTACTTTGCAGTTACTTTTCAACTCTTGTTCTTGTACACATGCACACACACGCACACGCATACAGAAACACACACACACACAAGCACACACATACACGGCCTGAGCTCTTGGACCCATAAAAAGCGCATTAGAAGCCACTTGCAGGTTATTAAACAAATGCGCCTCTTTACTTGCATTCCTTGTTCTCTCATCTAGCTCCCCCACTTTCCATCTGAGTCGAACTAAAAGGATGTTACACGTGCACATAAAAGTGGCTCCCATATTAAAGCCTATATTTAGGTACAGAGTGGATTTTAGGACCAGCTGGGGCAGAACAATGCGTTAAAGAGAAACCAATCAAATTTATTAAGGTGGTAGTACATTTGAATCACTGTCTATTTGCTAACAGTTTTTAACATTTGCACACAGCTGGATTAGCAGCTGCAAAAAGAGGATAAATTGGGCTGTAGAGCCCTGTGATGGGCAAAGCCTCAAACACATTGTGCTTTGGTTCTTCTCTGTGCCAGCTGCAGTCTCACAGTGTCTTGTCTAAGGGCCACACTGTATTCTTTAAAAATGAATTGAATTGAATAAAAAATTATTGTCCACAGTGAGGCTGCACATGCTTTATTAACCGAGCACAGCTTTTCAAGAGTCAGCTGGTAGAGGTGAAGGCCTGTCCTGGGAGAAAACATATTGTCAGGCAATCTGTGGAAGACTTGGGTTCACAAGTTCAATTTAATTTTATTTACATAGAGCCACATCATAAAAACAGTTGCCTTTGCAAGGTAAAGACGCTGCAATAATACTGAGAAATCAGAGGGAACTGTAAGAGCCATATAGTCTCCTATCAGCAAGTGCTTCGGCGACAGCGGGAAGGAAAAACTCTGCAGAACCAGGCTGAGGGAGGGGGGGAAGGGAGGGAGACAAAGACATGCTGTGGAAGAGAGCCAGACAGGATTAAATGCATCACGTATTTTGTACACATGTTAATGAGTGCAACAGCTGACTTTGTTAATGTTGTGTTTTATCCTGAAAGAGGAAGATGACGAGTATGAAGAAGAGTCCTGCATGTTGTGAAGCAGGACATGTTGTGACATAAGAGGATGTTAGGGATGGGTTGAAATGGAGGCCAGTTTTTAGGTGTGGTGGCCCTCAGAGGGAGAAGCAAAAAGAAGAAGAAGATCATTAAAACATGGAACCTTTATAGATGCATTTGTGCTGAAAGCAGGTTTTGTATTGGCAGCCAAGCAGAATGATTAGCTTTGTGATGTTTCACATGAATGATTTCTAAAGCCCGGCCTACATATAAAGCTGACAGATGGTAGCTTTAATACCAATAAATTATAATAGGAGCTTCACTTTCTTGCCTAGCCTTTTGATACTGTAGCTGCTAGTTTCTTCCTCTATCCCCACACAGCCTGAAGACCAGTACAGGTCCCTCAAACCAGAATGAAGTTGGTCCAGTTTATTAAGTGCAACAGTTTCGTAATAAAAGCCTTTTCTTTTTTTTCTTTGCCACGAATATTCAGGTTAAAATATTCCAGGTACAAAGAGGCTGTTACTGAAATATGTGAAGCTACCTGTAGCCTGATTGTTGAGGATAGCCTGAGGAGTGAATGGGTATGAAATTCCTTAGAAAGAGTCAATTAAGCCAGCTGTGCCAGCTGCTGTAGATGAGCCTGGATAGACAGAATGTATCATTTCTAACTGTTTGTTATGGTTATAGAGCGGTGTAGCTACACAGTAACACTGGAGATATATAATGAGTTTAACATTAGTGGACTTCACCACACGCTCCTCATCTGATCATCAACAGACTCAAAACAATGCAAACTGCTGAGAACGGAACAGTTAAAGATCCAAGCAAACATCAACATGAACCCGCGCTCACTGTCATTACAGCACCAAGCAGCAGGTAAACCCTCCTGCACCTGTACTCTTTTAACACATGTAATATGTGGTGTCAGGCACTGTAAACAACACCGTGTGGATCCAAAGTCATGAGACACAGACTGACCGGGCAGCACACTCTGATGTCTGCCACGGCGTCACTTACACAGACTTAGGACATCTTCAGGAATAATGAAGAGTTTCCACATTATACAGACTAAGAGGTAATTAGGTTAAGTGGGGCTGTTTCAGCTTGGAGATAAGTCTGTGTGTAACGTCCCCATGCCTCGGACACACTGCTACTTGTTTTATTTACTGTGTCGTTTCTTTACGGAGCAGCTCCCCATGCCCGTCACTACAGCAGAGCTCCAGACTTCTCCTCCAGGTACCAGCCTCCTACTGAAAAAAGGGAAGTGTGATTAGATGACTGCTGTCAGCTGCGACAGCCAGCCTACCCCCAGGACCACACCCTAAACCCTCTGCTCCGCCCCTCCCCTGCAGCTGGGCCACAAACCACACCCACCACACAGTGATACACTTCTATGTCTAATGTGTGTGAGTGTGCATGCCAGCTATATGTGAGACCCAAAGACACACAAAACAGTAATGTAACTTCACACACACACACACACACACACACACACACACACACACACACACACACACACACACACACACACACACACACACACACACAATGTTAGTTCTGTTATGTCTAATAATCAGTCAGAGCCAATGGTGCCTCGTGCTGGCTCACACTGACACATAGACAAAGCCATATTGAAGCACTGTAGTGAGTATTATTATCAAGTATTAGTTTCTTATTTGTCTGGTCATTCAGTTCAAAACAGCAGGCAGACTGAGGCTCTGCTGAAGATGATTAAGATCCAGTTTTCCTTCTGTTCCAGCGTCAGGTGATCCTGTGTGTCACACAACAAGGGCAGCAGTTACTTTTCCACACTGGCCACACAAGTTTGGACCATCATTTAAAAATCCATCCGTCATTTTTGTCTAATATTAAAATGTGAGACATATCTGAGACATATGTGTATTGACTATCCAGCAATCAGGAAATAGTTTTCATGGCACTGAATAGTTGTTATTTTTACTATTATCATTGTAGAGTGAAACACAATATGGGAACAGAACAGCTGAGCATCAGGGGTCATAACTCTGATTCTTGTTTGGGCTGAGAGATGAACTGTTGAAATGTGGCTGTCCAGAGGCAGTGGTGCACCCCATAATGATGATGTATATGAAGCAGGGATCACTTCCTGTTTCACAAAGGATGAATTCATGCTGAAGTGATCTGATAATGTAACATTCATGTGGTTTGTACATCTGTGAGTTTTTATAATATCTTTGAAAGAAGTGGTCGAGGCGATAAATGAGTGCAGAACGACACCGTGGACCACAGGCTACAGTCTGACAAAAACACAACGCTGGACTTTCAAAGAACAACATCTCTTATGAAATATTCCTGAAGGCTGAAATCAAAGAGTGTTCAGGATGTCTTGAAACATACATTTGGTCACAACAAATGTTGGCTCAGATTTTTTTAAATGTTTGCAAACGTTTCGGCGCACATGCACGTTTCCCATTTTCCTAGCAAAACACAAGGAAGGGAAGGGTGGCACGAGGCTTTTCCACAGCACTCTGTCAAACGAGGAGCACAGAGAGTGTCAAACAAAGCTCAACATGTTGAGTTAGTCACATTCCTCACAGTAGCTCCTTTGGCTTTTAGAGCAGCTTTTCATACTCTGTATATTCAATGATGTCATCATCTGGAGCCTTTCAACAGCTTTACATATGCTACAACTTGTCGGTCACTGTTCCCTCATCTGTGCTGGGGTTAGGTGCTTGTGGATCCAGGTGTTCTTCTTCTGCTTCTTACATAATTAATCCACTTTATGTTTCACAAAGTTCAAATGGGACATTTAATTTGATTTGTTATGTTTATACTTCCATACTGAGGCTGGTTATTTTGAGTCTTCACACTGTGAGGCTGGACTGTGTCGTGAGAACGTGGGTGGGTTACTGTGAAATGGTTACCTGTACACTTCACCCTCACTGGTGGCTGCAGTGGATGAACTTAAACAGTATTCAGCCTGTGGGCAACAGGAAGCTTTACAAAAGTCAGAGTACTGGCTGCTTAAAATCTGAAAAGTCCCATATTTTCTGTTTGGACACACAAATGAAAAATGTCACACTGCACAGGACGACTCGGGACAATTTCTGAGAGACATATAGTTATATTTCAGAAAAATACTTTACAAATATTTTTATATGAAATTTGTCACAAATATTGAGAACATGCTATTTTCATTCATCGTTCACGCTGGATTGAAGAAACATCACAAAAACAAAAACTATCAACGAGCTGTTGCTGAGGCTGCATGCCACAGAAAAGACAAACAGCCATCCCTGCGCTGTAGAAAGACAGTGCCACTGGTCCTGTTTAAAGTCTGCAGTTACATGTGTGATGTGACCTCATCAGAATAAATGCAGTCGCTTCAGGTTGGTTCTCAAAGTTAATCACTCTGACCTTAAACGTCTTAGTGTGTTTCTGAGCGGTGAAATCAGCCGTGTACACTACAACAGTTTAACACAGGTCTAGTTTGGCCATGACGACAGCTGGAACACGGACATTTGAACTGCTTTCCACCCTCGAGCTCTCGCTCGGCCTCCTTTCACTCCCTTTCTGGCCATATTAAGAAAATCCCTCAGATTGGAGGAGAGAGCAGCGCTGAGAGAGAACGCGAGAGAACTCTGGACTTATTCCCAGATCTTCAGTTCCTGTTGGGTAATGACTGGATGGGGCTCAGGGAGGATGAGTGTGTGTCTGTGTGTGTGTGTGTGTGTGTGTGTGTGTGTGTGTGTGTGTGTGTGTGTGTGTGTGTGTGTGTGTGTGTGTGTGTGTGTGATGTAATCAGAACACGCACAATTTGCACAAGTGAGTTACAGTAAAAGTAGCAAAGCTGTCCGTGGAGTCTCTGTCCTCAGAGACGTGTGTGTGTGTGTGTGTGTGCATTCCAGGTGGATACAGTGTTATCTATGCACATTTATACTCTTTAAATGGAGGCGTGGCTTAGCTGAATGAATTAGAGTACAAGACTCTATTACTAGTAGCTAAAACACACACACATACACAGACACACACACGCAGACACACACACACACGTTCTCCGTCAACACAGCCTTTTAAGGTAAGCTCTCCCTTCCTCTCTCCCCCGTCTATGTTAGCCTCCTCTCTGTCTCATTTAGCCTGCCTGTGATTTTAACCCCCCCAGCTTCCAGCACACAGCCCTCCCCATTGTGTTTCTACCCTGCTTATTTTTTTCCATGTTTCTGGCTGTCCGCCCGAGCACGCAGCACTGCTGGATTCCCTGAGGACCAGCGCGCCTCTCTTGGGTCTTCTACTCTCAAACTCATCTAAACAGAGAGATTCTGGTGAGCGGCGGCGACCAGGCCAGTGAGGAAAGGAGCAAAGCAAACAAACAGAGGTTTGCAACGATGCAGAGAGATGTACTGTGGATAGCGCTGCATTCAGCCAGGGCGCAAACAGTGCTGTTTTTGTTCCAAAGGGGAAACAGTATAGACGATCGTCCATTAGAAATCACAGGCCTTACATTTGATCACGGGGTAAAAACGTGTGGATTCTGCATTTCTGTATTCAACACAGAGATGAAGAGATGGGGTCCAGTAGTTTTGTCCATATAAGGGGGGAGGAATGTGGCTGTGGAGCAGCTATGAATGACTGATCCACCTCTCAGCCTCCCTCCTTAGTGTTATCTGCCCCCTTTTTCCCTGTCTGGGATTAAATCTGGAACATTTCTCTTTCTTGTCATGTATGCAGCATCTACACATGTGCTGTCCTCCATAAACACACACACACCTCAGCTACAGACAGAATGATGTTTCATCATGAACCCTGCTGGCTCTAGGACTTCTCAGTCACTTGTGAGTAAATGTGGGTCACCCAGGTGGTGTGAGTAACATGCATTACATCACAGGTACAGGATCACATCACACCTGCGTGACTCATTCTCCGTGTGAGTCTGACAGTCATCATTTCAGCTCCACTGCATGAGCGCATGTTGCAATATAGGCCCTGACCTGCATCGAGGATTCGCTGGAAGCTCATGTTAAATGAAACACATGGTGATGGAGAGCAGGGCCTAAAGTATTTGACAAAGATGCATTCCCTGTGTGTATGGGTGTGACTGTATGTGCGCTTTAATGGACGTGATACAGGATGTAAAGGTAAAGAGAGGAGCAGAGGGTGAAGCATGGCTTTTAGTTTGCTGCCTGTCTTTGGTTATCTTCTAACCATGTGACCATGATGGCAGTGCTGGGCTGCAGGTTGATTGGTTAGCCACTGTGCCCCATACTCGTGGTTTACACCAAGTGTTTGTTATCTCATCACTCAGTGTGAATGTGAGCAGATTGTAACACACACAAAAGATTCTAGGTCTGACCAACCGTCTCAGCCGTGGGCAAAAAGATGACAGTCAATAAACTTCTAAAAGATAAACACTGGATAAAACAGTCCAGTGTCCCATATGCGAATCAAGTAAAAACACACAGTCCCAAGGCCAGAGCCAGCTATGCCACAACACCAGTTGCACTCCACAACAGACTTCAACAGGGTTAGCAGTTGTCCTCTGAGACCCACCACCCTGCAAGTAGATAGCCAGTGATCACTCCAGCTTCTGCAACTTCGCTGCCTTTAGGCTGTGGCATATCATAGGCCCTGGCCTGCACAGAGAGACAAAATAACACAGCAGTGTTTGTAGTGTATCAGTGCAATAAATTACACCTGCCTCTAATTAGTCCAACCCCATTACAGCCATTGGCTCATCAGAAATGTGACATACACACACACACACACACACACACAACCACTCCCAACCCAGTGCAACTTCACACAATAATATGGAGGAATCAGGAATCTGCTGAGCCTCAAACTAAGAACTTAGAAATCTATTCCTCCCTGCAACTTCTACTTCTGCAGCATCCTTCCACAGATCGAAGTGCAGGGTTCTTTGAGTGCTGTGCACCTCTAAGGGTATTATATCTGACTGACTGAGTAATAAAATACTGGACTGTCACTCACCACTGGTGTGCCGTCAGATTGTCAAATTCTTCCATTTAAATGGTCCAAAGTTCCCAAAATCACAAACGTGGTTCTAAAGTGCGGTGAGTGAGCAGAGGTGAAGGCTTGCAGAAAGCTGTTACAGCTTATTGAAACAATTCTTACTCAAAGTTTGAAAGTGAACTTTAAAAGAAATGAGCTTCCTGCTGTAATCATAAAGGTGGTAACTAAACATGGTTTTCATGCTGTGAGGCACTTTAACCTGCAAGCGTATCCAACTCCTCTTTAGTCTCAAACTCACCATCAGGGCAAATGCAGTCTGTGCTACAGTGTGATCCACTCTGTGCAAACCATGAGCTGTACTTTAGTGTTTAAAGGACAAGGTGTTGGAGTAAAAGCACAAGGATACTGGAAGGTGTAACGTTAATATGTTAAAAAAAATGATTGAATGGAAGGTATGCTAACGACAGACAAACAGAGATGACAGTTATAACTACACTGTTATTAAAAATCACAGATGCTGAGCTTTGTTGGAGAGTGATCTTTAACTAAGATCATGTCTGCAGCTGTTCAGACTGTACACTGTGTGTATGTTACTACAGTGGCTATGCTAAAATGATGTTTGCTGACTAACTAAAGAAACCAGACTAAAAGCTTCGGACTAACAGCGCTGTGGTAGGTGTGTTTCCTGGGAGGCTCTCTGTAACCTACATTTGGGGTTCAGGATTCAAGCAGACCAATCAGGAGGCTGCTCCTTCGTGAACAGCATGACATCATATGATCTCATTACTGAAGCAGCTGAGCCTGACACACAGACCTGCAGAGACACGACCAGCAGGGAGAGAGAGGCACATATGCAGTACATGGTATGCACTCAGACAGAACCTTTTAACCTCTGCGTTTCTAGAAAGTGTTTTACAATGTGTTTCTCATTCATACACACACACACACACACAAACACACACACACACACACAACAGAGTTTAACATAAACAGCCGAGGTTCAGCGTCCTCCCCAAGCCATGTGGAAAAGAGCCTCTCTATCTGTCTGTATTAGGTTTATAACATACGCTTTACTTCTGTTTACTGAGTTTACTGTTATTTTCAGATTGAGTGAAATAATTTTGGTGCCTTTGCTGTAACGACACATGAATGTACTTGCCATGCGTAGCAGAATGAAAGTGTCAGTAGGGGTGGATATGTCTCAACAGAATTCAGGAGATGTGACTGCAATATGATCAGCCTTTACTTGGAAACGTTGCTAAATATGTGTGACAGAGGACGGCACAGTTACTCTCTCAGCCTGCTTTTCCCTGTGATGCTGGCTGATATGTGAGGCCACCAATGGACAAACATGAAGAACAAACAAGTGATGAGGAAGATGAGCAAGCAGGAGTGAGTCAGATTCATTTGTTTCTGTTTTTCTTGCTCCCAGTCTCTGTAGCAACACTTTGTTTTCACTTCCCAGTCAACAACATGTGGGCATCAATTGCACAATCAGCAGAAATCCCCACTGTTGAGAGCGCTGTGTGCCATCCTTTCCTCTGGGGACCATGTGTTGCTGATGTGTGGGGTAAACTACCTGGAATCACAGTAGTAAAGGAATAGGCTGTGGGGGGCTATCCCAGCTGCCACAGGGCAATGGGAACTGTACACCCTGAACAGGTCACCAGTTTGTTACAGGGCAAACACACAGAGAAAAACCAGTTCACAATCACGCCTAATTTAGAATCACTAATGAACCTGACCCCACTCGCAAGCTCGACCAGATGGTGGATTCAAACCCAGGACCTTCTTGGATCAGGCAACAGTGCTAACCACCACCGCGCCGTTATGAAGCCTCACATTTAACATTTTTGCATTCTTACAGTTTTTCAAATCCAGTTGTGTAGGAGGGACCCTGCAAACTAAGTGGCTAAATACCCTGATGTGTTATCAGAAACCACACACTTTCACATCCACACTGGAAAATCCCAGCCAACCCGGAGGTTTATCTATCTGTGTGGTTTTATTAGCAAATGGTCCAAAATAGTAATGTACTACATATAGTGTCTCAAAGATAAATTTTGGGCATTTATCTTACCTCGAGGTCTGAGTGTTGACCTGAAAGCTGAAAGGTTTGAATTTAACAAATCCCAGAAAGTCAGGAACTGAGTGAGACAGTATAACCACGTCATAACCAGCTCTGCCCCTGGATGAATGCAGAGGGGCGAGTAGAAAGGACGAGCCCACAGACGCTAATGTGAAACTGGGCAGTGCATCATCAAGGCAACCTGCTGAGGAGTCAGTATTAATCTTTATTCTTTGTCTGAGCTTAAACATCAGAACAAAGTGATCAAAACTGGTGTCGAGATTCAGCAAACTGAGCAACTGGCTGAACTTTAACTCACACTGAACCTTTACTGTTCTCATGATCAAACTGACGACACGGACTTGATTCTTGTCCCAAAGGCTATGTGGGTCCTGTGACTGCTGTATGGTAACTAGGAACTGTTTGCACTAGAATATGACTGACATGCAAACAAGCACTGAACCTGAGGCTGAGAACACTTGCTGCTGCATGCAGAAGCCTGCATGCTTTACTCATTTGTGTTAATCGACACATGTCACAGTGCAGCTGCTGCTCATGTGGCAGCAGCCAGCTTTCCTCAGCCTCCTGATAACGGTTTCAGATTTTACGTGACGACACTGAGTGGACCACAGCTCACTGACTGACAGCTGAAAGGTGACCCGCCCACCTCTCATTTTGATGTCTCTTTAATCAAAGGAGCTTGCAAAGAAAAGCATCTGGACTTCTTTAAGTTGCTTGAAGACGTTTCACCTCTCATCCGAGAAGCTTCTTCAGTTCTAAGGTCAAATGGCGGATAGTCCCAGATTTAAACCCAGTGGGAGTGTCCCCCCAAAGAGGGACAAAAGGACCCCCTGATGATCTTCTAATCATCTGAGCCAAGGTATGAAAACGGGTGTGGGTCCCAGTTCGCCAGGGTTTCGGGTGAGCTCATTGTGAAACCTGGCCCCACCTTATCATGCGATTTCCTGAGGTCAGATGGCCCAGGATGTGAGTGGGCGTTAAGGCGTCTGGGGAGGGAACTCAAAACTGGATTATAGATGGCAGACAGTTGGTTTCGTAAACCACCGCCTCTGTTCAAAGATGGTCGCTCACAGTGGACATAGATGGCTTCTTTTACTCCTCTTTCAAACCATCTGTCCTCTCTGTCCAAAATGTGAACATTGGCATCCTCAAAAGAGTGTCCTTTATCCTTAGATGCATCCTGAAGAAGCTTCTCAGATGAGAGGTGAAACGTCTTCAAGCAACTTAAAGAAGTCCAGATGCTTCAAAGCTCCTTTGACTATGATGACCTGGATGACTGAGAACCTTCACAGACATATGTCTCTCTAATAGTAACTGTTACCATTATACACCATCATGGTTCCTGGATCCTTGGAGTAACATGTTGCTGTGAAATAAGGCATCACATTCATTATGACATAATCATATAAATACAAACACATAGAGCTTATTCTCAGTGGGAGAAATGATTCCACTGTGGATTTGTTCTTTGTCCACGGAGTGTTCAGACTGATGAAGAGCATAGATGGCCCTGAGCTCTAGGCAGCACACTCTAACAGATACACCTCCCAGCACACTTCCGTTTTAACATCAGCACACACTGTGTCACCTACCACACCCTACAGCAGCCACACTGGTCAGTGTGTAATTTTGTGTGTGTGTGTGTGTGTGTATATTTGCATTGGGCATGTTGTGGGGACATACTTTGTTTTTACACAGTCACACTGTGGGCGCTCAAATCCCTTTTATAGACAAACACCTAGTGGAGTGTTAGAGTGAAGCATGTGGGAGTCAGGGCCAGGGTCGGTTTTTATAAAAGAAGAAGTCGTTCAGAATCCTCTGTGGTGATGGAAACATAACTGTGTCAGTGTGCGAGGGTGTGGTTGGCAGAATGAGCAACTCAATGCCGATAGTGTATTTCTTTATTTGGGTTGCCAAGAGAGCAGCATGTAGCCACTAAACCACAGAAAAAGCAATTGTTTTGACAACAGGATTGTTGCCGTCTTCTGCTTGTTGCACAGTCCTCCTTATGTATTCTAATACAAATACACTAATAATTCACTGTATTTCTTCAAACTTTAAGCTTTTTACCTTTGGAGGAGTAGACAGAGAGAATGATCTGACTCTTGTGTCTGAAGATATGAGGCAGGAAACAGCATGAAAACTGAATTCATAGACAGAATATAAAGGACGAGCTGTGGCATCATGTTGGTTTGCATCTGAAGTTCAGTTTGCAGTGTGCAAGCTGCGACTTGCAATGTCCCTTGTGGTGATTGTGGCATCTTTAGCATATCGAAGGAACCATGAGGACTGTCGAATTCAGAAAATTGATTTGCAGTTTGCAAGCAGAGACATTATAGAAGAAACACACAGCACTCAAGGAATCCTGATTCAGAATCAACGGGGAATTCCACAACTGCAGACGGGCGTAGAATTACTCTGAAAGTAAGGTTTAACACGTCCCGTAGCCGAGGTACAAAGTCAGCTTTTAAACATTTGTGTGTTTTTAATCATATGGCACAATCGTCTCTGAAGGAGTCGGAATAATATCTGGAATAATAAGATTAGTTTACTGGTAACTTGGTTGGTCAGTTAGTGGTCAAAGGCTTCACAGACTTCTGAACCTATCAGAACAGCAGTAATTCCTAAAATGACCGTGATTCAGCCAATGAATTTAGTTAAATGTCTGAGTTAGTTCCTCTTGTTGAGATATTTGAATAACATCTGAGGCTTTGAACCAAGTATGCAGTGGTGCCATCAGTGGTACGTTGCACTGGCTTAAGTCTTGAGAGACTTCATGAGGTGACAAAGTGGCAACTTTTGAAAAATGAAGCCAGAGCAAAAATGTCACAAGGCTGACTGCTAAACTGAGTCGATCCCTACAGACTCCCAGTTTTACAGCAGAAATGATCTGCTGTTTTACAGCCTGCTCCAAAAAGAAGAAAAAGGATCTCTAGATATTTTCTCTGTTCATCATGGTAAATGGACTAGTATTTATGTAGCACGTTTTACTACAAGCCTCAATACCTCAATCCACGGTGAAGCAGTTTATCTAACGTTCACACTCAGATATTGGTCATGTTGGGGATCAGTTTACCGACCTTCTAATTCATAGATGACCCACAGCTATCCATAGCAGAACAATGGTAGGTTTCATTTCATTAATAACTTTCCAAAAGTTTCTCACACATGTGTCCACTCTTTAAATTAAATCTGTGCACACAGTTGGCTATTGTCACTGGAAGCATCATTTGCTTTGCATCTCATTGGAAACTATGCCTCAGTGTGAGAGGCCAGGAGCTTTGTTTCTGGTTGTTAGCACATATGTGCAAACTGATGATTGACCAGCATGGAAGGCAACCTGCTGCTGGCTGTGGTTTCTGTGCATTGTGTGTATACAGAGCTAGCATTAGCAAGTAAGCAAGCTACTGTGATTGATCATGGCAGCTAATGCTTCCTCTTTTTAACCTCCTTGTTGGCCAGCTTTGATGCAAAACATGTTTTTGATAAGCCTGTTAGCATGTTAGCAAGAAAAGCCTCACTAACATGCTAACGAGATAGAAAGGATATCAGCTAGCACTTTCAAATTAGCATCTATGAGAAATCAGACTTTCAGATACTAATGGGAGCGAAGGCCGATGCTGGCATATGAACAGCCTGTTTAACTCACAAACATCGTCTGTGGGTAATACAAAGAGTCGTCTTAATAACCACATGCCAAGGCAATAAAGGGATGAACAGGACCATCAGTTGTATCAGTACTTGTACTAAAACAGAAGCACCTTTTTTATTTTGCAACCTGGGATGCCTTAAAGCCTGAAAACGACTGGTCTATTTCTGTTACAGTGTGTGTGTGTGTGTGTGTGTGTGTGTGTGTGTGTGTGTAGGTGTGTGTGTGTGTGTGTGTGTGTGTGTGTGTGTGTGTAGGTGTGTGTGTGTGTGTGTGTGTGTCTGTCATTTGTCACCAGAACGGGCACATACTGTAGCACCATTTTTGGTCCTTGCTCCTTTTCCATCGTCCCACCGTCATCACTGGCCTTGAGCTCTGCCAGAGTCAGGAGCAAATTCAGACAAAACAGAAGCAACATACAAGACAGAGAACTCATAGCTGACCTTCACACGAGGCTATACGGGAATGTCAGAAAGAGTTCATGGGCGTTTTTGAAAGAGTCACGAGGGAGTCGCAGTGTTTTGCCACTTCCTAAATACATCTACTTGCAAAAGGATAAAACTTTAACAAACGCCGAGTGCACATGATGAGTCAGGAATCTCACAGGCATGTGATAATGCCTGTACTAGCCTGTACGAGCCAGACCCAAGCATGACCAACCTTCAGCTGGTCCTGCACTGCTGAACACTCCTTGTTATGTCGAGTTATATTGGAGTAAGACTAAAGCTCGGATTCCTTACATGCTTCAGCAACAGAACATTTGTTCTCTATTAACAAAACTTCAGATATGAGCTCATTGTTCCTTTTAGGAAGTAGCCAAAGAAGGGTACAGTGAAGGAGACTCGAGACATATGGTATGATAGTGCCCCCTATTGGCCAACCAGCGGAATGGCATTGGAACGTGCTGATTTTCACTACACACTGAGCTAACAGAATTACTGTTACAGGTAAAGGATGTGCACGCCTTTTCACTGCTGATACATGTAAATATATAATCTGTCTAGTTTTGTTAGTGCCGTGGATGTGATGTTGCACAGCTTCACTGGAAATGAAAACAGTTATTCCACTCTGTAGGTAAGTCTGTGACCTACTCACTGGCTGTGTTTACATTTAGATTTACTTCTGAATAAGTTTGAGATATTAACTGGAAATTTTTAACTTATGAATTGCAAGAAAACATTTGTTCAGTGGCCGAAAAGTAAGTGAAAAAGTCGTAAGCTGTAGTTACTGACACTGGAAAGAATGCGTGTGAATGTGAGTGCCAGTGGTTGTCTGTGTTGACACACTGGCCACCTGTCCAGGGCTACCCTGCCTCTCGCCCTAACACAGCTGGGATAGGCCCCCATCCAGGTATCTCTGGTCGTGTCCAAATTCATGGGCTGCATCCTCCTGAGGCCGCATTTGTAGACCGATTACGTCACAGCGACGCGCCGAAGGCTGTCCAAATTCGTAGACTCCTCCGAATGCAGCCGACAAATGCGTCCTCCTTTTCCCCGAATTTGAAGGATGGGTCGGGTGTGTCCTTCTTGGCCCACCATATCCCAGAATTCATAGCGCGGCCCAGCCAAGCTCCAGTTTCCGGCAATGGCGGCCGCTACTAAGTTTTAAAATTACTCTTATTAATCTTTCTGGGCCACAAAATAAACTTTAAACATATTTTCAGGGGAGAATGTGGGTTAGCTCGTTGATAATTAAAAATGAACACAATAACGGAGAAAGATTTCGGGGTCCATTTTCGATTTTCGTGCCGTGGCGCTGACAACCGGAAATACTCTGAATTAAGGGCGGGAGTAGATCGAGAAGGCTAGACCGTCCAATTCCATAGCCGTTTACTTCCGGCCTACCCGACCTCCTGAGGACCCGGCCCACGTAGACCGCGAAGGCCGGGACCTCAGGAGGATGCAGCCCATGAATTTGGACACGACCTCTGGATCTCCCCAGACTGTGTGCTGCTAAAATGGTTCCCCAGACACTGAGGCTGTGCCCAGGGCCTACCCAGACAACTTGGTGGCCCTAGCCAACTCTGGAACCCCGGAGGTCCTAAAACTAATGTAGCCTCCAGCCTGCCACGGACCCAGAGGCCGCTCCAGTGGTGCCCCAACAGCCGCCCCAGCCGGAGGCCGCCCCAGGTTGCCACTGAGCCTTTGCTAATTTCGTTTCTGTGCCAGCCTCAGACAGTATGGTTTCTGTTTCTGCCAGGTCTCCAGAAACCTGATCTGTGTGCTTCCCAGGTCTCCAGGGCCGGGCATTGTGTTTCCCAGCCAGCTTATTCAAAGACAGTTTAAATACTAAGAGTAGCAGAGTAACACTATCAGACTTTCTTGAGACTTTTGCCCTGTATTTTGAATTTGATGGCAGCAACATTTGAGAAAAAGTTTGCTACTGTGTAGCATCTCCTCTTCTTCTAACAAAAGTCAGCAAATGTCTGTGAACTGAGATCAGCTGCTAGACTTTTGGAAGAGGACCACACTGACACCAAGTCAGACAACAGGCTGTGATCCTAAAAACATTATATTTTCTCTGAGCACAGATACATTTCTTGTTTAATCCTAATGTAATGTATTCCTGGCCAAGGCCCATTTTAAATGAGTCTGGGCTCAGAGAAGATTTACAGTATGTTCTACTAAATAAAATTATGTTTGAATTAAATGTAGCTAACCCGCCTCATTGACGTTGCATACAACTACACTTCCCAGCATTCACTTGGCGCTCGTTAACAGCCCTTAAATGAATTTTTACTTAAATGTTTTTAAATAAAAGCCATATAGTAATAATTTATTGTTATAATAAAACTACGCTGAAGCAAAAATAACGCGAACATGAATATAAAGATTTCCCTCGTGAAACATTCTGTCCATATGACAAAGCGGAAGTGACGTCTTCTTCCTTTCCTCCATTAGGTGAGTGCGTGGTGAAGTCGCGTTTTCTTCGGCTCTCCATCATACCGGTTAATTTAAAGCTATTTTTTGACTTATCTTTGTCCAAATTAAGCTTAGTAACTTGTTTTTATTCGTTAATTTTCAGATTGCAACCATGGGCCGCCGACCAGCCCGCTGGTAAGTCATTTTCTGACCCCGGTTGAGCGAAGGGCCGAGCGAGTGTTTCAGAGGAAAATGGCAGCGGCTCCTGCTCGGCGCCATGTGCACGGCGCTGGCCTGCCCCCGGGCCTGAGGAATAAGAATAAAAATAATATGTGCTATAAAACCCGGCGTTTCTGTCGTCCTACACTGTTAACTCCATTTAAATGTTGTGTTCACAACGAGCGCCGTAAAGCAGTCCGTTCACGGGACACGCTAGCACGGTGCGATAACAGTACAAGCTAAATGCTACTACTTTCAGCCCAAGCCAGAGTCTGTTTGAAGCCGTGAAGAGACTTAAAAGCTCCGAGTCACAGCTTATTGTGGTATAAAATAATTCCGTCACCAAATATTCTGACCCTGTTATAAGCCCATGAATGTCACCTGACTGTGAGAGTGCTCACTGCGCGGTTTCTTTTATAAATGAATTGTTGGTTTTGATTTAACGGCTGTAAAACAGGAAATGTCCTGATCGTCGGTGTGAATCAGTCTCAGCTGTGTTACTGACTCCAGGGTAGGCTGCCGTATGTTCTGTTTGTCCTGCTTTAAAACACCCGCTGGGAGAAGACACTTTTATATTTAGCTGTTAGTTTTAAATAGACGGAGTTGGGGTCAGACACACGTTGTTGCTATGCTTCAAACAGGTTTTGCTGATGAACAATCAGATAAAAGGGATAATTGTCGTTTTTTTTTTTAAGAATACTTGGTTACAGCAGTCTCTCAGTCCCTGACAGGTCAGACATCACAGGATTAATGTGTATCTGAACAGACTCTGGCTGTTTTAGTTTTTGTCTCCTCTTTCCTGCTCTGACATCATAAACTCTGTGATTACAGTCAATCGGATGGTGTTACAGCTGCGTAGCCAGCATGTGATTGATGTAGTCCAGCGTGCTGGCTGAAGGGTTGTTAGATTGTCCACCTCTTACACTAAGATTCAATGTTGGTGACGTGTGTGTTTCCTCTCACAGCTACAGGTACTGCAAGAACAAGCCGTACCCCAAGTCCCGCTTCTGCAGGGGTGTGCCTGGTACGTTCTCTCTCCATGTTTCCTGTTTCAGTCTGTAACACTTCAGTGGGACCATGTTCAGGTGACATCACGGTCACCCCTCTGGACCGAACTGTCACAGTGGGCTGCTGTGAGTCCTGCAGCTTATTAAGCCGACCAGTCTCGCTGCGGTGCGGTTCTGGTGTGCAAAGGCTGCAGACACTGACTCTTTGGTTGTGTATGTCCTCAGCTGGGAGGTGCTGAGTGCTTTAAGGGACCACTGAGACAAAATGCTGCTGTGTGGCTCATAATTACTTAGTTGGTCATCACTGTTTCCTTTTTAAAGCTGCTTTTCCATTGGTACCTACTCAGATCGGCTTTCCATTAGGTCATAGTAGTACCAGGTACTATAAAGGTACCTTTATAGTACCTGGTACCTTTATAGTACCTGCTTGGCCCGGGTTTCAAACGATCCGAGCAAGTACTAAAATGTGATGTCATCAGACTGCACGCCACTGATTGGCTGGTCAGTAGCATCACGAGAGCGTCTCGTTCCCCGAGTCTGACGACGTGCCACAGGCCGAGCAGCAGGTACCTTCTCCACGTCCACCTTTGTTGGAGTGTTTGTGTCACACGTTTATTTGGGACGTGTTGCTATGACGACAGCCGGGCGTTAGGTGACTCCAGTCGATCCGAGTAGGCGCTGATGGAAAAGGCCATAAGTTGGTCTCGCTGATGCAGACGTGTGAGTTTCAGTGTTCTTATCCTTCCTCTTCTGTTCTCATCAGACCCCAAGATCAGGATCTTTGACCTGGGCAGGAAGAAGGCAAAGGTGGACGAGTTCCCCCTGTGCGGCCACATGGTCTCTGATGAGTACGAGCAGCTGTCATCAGAAGGTGAGGAGACCAGGAGCCACGACTAACACACCTGTTGGTAACGTGTGTGCTTCTTTGTAGGAGCACACTTTGGCCCATGAGTGTAGTTTACTGATAAAGTGAGACGATGGCCTCTGTGGTTAAAAGACCAGGTTGCTTTAAATGTTTTGTTAGAGGTGTTACAGCTGAATGAGCCAGTCTCGTTTTCCAGTTTAGATCACTGGCTGTTCCCAGTGTTTGTTGGGGGGGGGGGTGTTACTGATTACTACTGCGGGAAACTATTGTATAGCTGTGAGATGTTTGTAACCTAATGTAACAGCTTGTATATTAAATATAAAAACTATCCTAGTATACAGCACACACACTCTCTGCAAGCTTTAAAGCTGCCCCATAAAGACTCGTGTACATGAGGAATGAGCCAGTTAAACTGGGCCACAGCTGCTTACTGGCCCCAGGAACATTAAACTGGGCTCGTCACAGGTTCAGTGCATTAGGCAGATAGACTTGGTGCTAATGTGTGACTCGTCGGTGGAGGGTCTGCTGTATCACAGTGGCTAACAGGAGGAAGGCTGCTCAGCCACACCCTGAGCACTTTACTCAGTAAGGAAGCATGCACTGCTGCCTGCATGAGTACGTTACTGTTAGAGGATGCACTGAGCCTGGTAGCTGCAGTGTTGGGTCTTAAGGGAAAGTAAAGGTTCCAGGTTAGAACAGTGAAGTTTGTCTTGACTGCGTTCGAGTCCTGGGTTCAGAGAGACGTCAGAGCACAGCTCTCACTCGTGTGATGACCTCAGTAAGCTCCTCCTCCTCAGTTTGTCTGGCTCGTGTTAATGCTGCAGTCAGTCAGGGTTGTTGGCAAACACAAACAGCGGTGCCTCTAACTTCATGCATGTTATGCTTCAACCCCTGTAGCTCTGGAAGCTGCCCGTATCTGTGCTAACAAGTACATGGTGAAGACCTGCGGTAAGGACGGTTTCCACATCCGCATGCGTCTGCACCCCTTCCACGTCATCCGCATCAACAAAATGTTGTCCTGTGCTGGAGCTGACAGGTGAGAGGCTGACTGACCCGTAGCCCTGCTGCACTGAGCGCAGTCTGGCTCATCCTGTAATCCTCTTGTTTTGTGTCGGGCAGGCTCCAGACTGGAATGCGTGGTGCTTTTGGTAAACCCCAGGGCACCGTGGCCCGCGTGCACATCGGTCAGGTGATCATGTCCGTGCGTACCAAGGCCCAAAACAAGGAGCACGTGGTGGAGGCTCTGCGCAGAGCCAAGTTCAAGTTCCCTGGTCGTCAGAAGGTAAACGCTCCCAAAGCTCCTGCTGTAATAAATGTAAAGTGACGTGAGTCCTCTGCAGCTTATTAAGCCGACCGGTCTCGCTGCGGTGCGGTTCTGGTGTGCAAAGGCTGCAGACACTGACTCTTTGGTTGTGTATGTCCTCAGCTGGGAGGTGCTGAGTGCTTTAAGGGACCACTGAGACAAAATGTGTCTTCATCAGGGGCTTAGTGTAAGTAAGTGTACTGAAAGGCTGAACCCATGTCTGTGCTCTCGCCCTCAGATCCACATTTCCAAGAAGTACGGCTTCACCAAGTTCAACGCCTGTGACTTTGATGACATGATGGCCGAGAAGCGTCTGATTCCTGATGGCTGTGGGGTTAAATACATCCCCAACAGAGGCCCTCTGGCCCGCTGGAGAGCCCTGCACGCAGTCTGAGGCTGCTCTCTGTGCCCACATAATCAATAAAGATGGCTTTGATTACAAAAGTGATGAGGTCGTGGCTTTGTCTTCATTGAACATGAAATCGCACAACAAGTCTCGGGGAGGTTTTCTAATGTGGTGTCCAGTTGCACTTGAGACTGGACACATTAATTTTACCACAGGTGTTAGGAGTTATACTGAAGTGTGAGCAGTGTGTGAGATCTGTGAGGATCGTTACAGATCCAAACCTCTAACTGCATACAGTCCCACACTAACAGCTGATTGTCTCCTTTATGGGGCTGAAAGTTGTATTCAGCCTTTAATTCTGTTAATTTACAGCTGAGGAAACACTGAACACGCTTTGGACTGTAAAGGTAACACGCTGAAAGCCTCGTCTGTCTTCTCTGTGTGCTGTCCCACAAATGACATGAACAGGTATCCACATTCATTGATACTGAACACAGGTAGATGTTACCTTCTGACAGGTAACAGTCACATGGAGCTGCAGCTGTACTGTAAACACCAGTTTAACCAAAATAAGAATAATAATAAGAAGAAAGTTGTAACATTAAAGAACAGCGGCTCAGTAGGATGGGTGCTCTGCAGTGACCAGACCTGTGACGTGTCCATGCGCTCAGCTCAGTTTGACTTGTTGCTGCGTTTCAGGTTAAGAGCTTTAAATGAACTTGCGTCTGTGTTCTTATTGATGAGCTGCTGGAGCATCGGGAACAGCGGGCAGCTAATCAGGATAGCAAATCAGGATTAGAAGATGCTCAAACACATTTTTGCTGCCATCGCTGTGGTTAATTTAGGGATATGTCCAGTAGGTGGAGCTACTGTTTCTGTTTTTAAGGAGACCAAATTAAGGTCCTGGTTCAGCGTCTGCGGCTCCCACCATAGCACCAGCTGTACTGCTGTATGTAGTTCAGTGCTCACTGTTGCGCTTCTCGTGGGACATTTCTGTGAAAAACAGTTTTTACAGCACGTTTGGAGTCCGTAACGTTTGTTTTCATCCATCTGTTTGCCAGCTGTGTGTGCCTGCTTCATTCAGGCCGACCTGTCCGCTGGAGACCGGAGCTCTTTGACTAAACGTGTGTTTTTAAGGACCACTGATGTGAAACTGGTTCGTTCATCTGTTTCCGTTGCCGTGCATACACCACCATGCTGAAATAAATACAGAATAAGCACCGTGTAACGTTTTAATAACGTGTGCATGCATGTCGAGGACCTACAGCAGCCTGTAATCTCCTCCATGCTCCTGAAGGTGGCAGTGACATTACTGAGGAGCTCGCCTACCTGTGCGACCTGTGGAGGCTCCAGGTGTCATCCCAGATTCCCAGCAGGACACTGATCCGAGTTAGAAACGCTGAGGAGTGAACCACGTCAGGTGCCTCCACCTGTAAAGCTGTTCCTGTTTCAGGTTCCTCAGTGTTGCCCCCTGCTGTTAGTTTAACAGCCCTTTCTGCTAACTGACCAGATCAATATCTCTGAAGTGTAATTGACACGCTCCTAAGCTCTGATGAAAAAGTCTTCTTTGAATGTTTTGGAGCAGTGTACACGTCTTTAACCTGCAGGCTGTCTTAAACTTCCCACACCTGATCTGTTCATTTGTGGACTGTTTCACTTGCCTTTTGCTTCCTCACGGTAAATACTTAAGTCATATATGTGTAACCAGACAGGTTTGTGGTTTTTTACTTTGAAGTATTCAAATGTTAATGTCTGCAGTGATTTTCCTGATAAAGACTTGATCTCTGACAAACAGAAGAAAGTTTCACACAGCAGCAGATCTCCTGCTGCTTCCTCCTTGTAGTCCCTCCTACAGGAAACAGAGTGGCGGGGGTAGCTTTGAGTTTCAGTCGAGAGACGGGAGTAAGAAGCGAACACACCCTACAAGTCCAAGAAGTCCCAGAGCTGGTAAGCTGTAGTTTGACGACCCACAGAAGGAGCGAGCGAAGGAAAAGCCGTCTCAGTGGAGCGTGTGACCTGTAATCTGCTGCTGTGTGTTTATGACTACAGAGCTGCACAGAGCTGCACTCTCCTACACGCTCAGCTTTGTGTCTGGGTTCAAGACCTGACAGCTGGAGCTCACATTACAGCAGCTGGTACAGCCTGCTACACACACGCTGTAGTTTCATGTGTTGTGCTGAAAGTAGAAGTGTAACAGCTTTAGAGCTAACAGAGCTGAACTAGAGTCAGTTCTCCATGTTTCCCATGACGCCAGGATCATTCCTGCAATGGTCACTGCTCCGTGTTTTCTGTTTGATTTTAGGATTTTATCGTCTTGTTTTCTGAAGTTTTGCTTCTTGTTTTCCACGTTCGTTTCAGATGTGTGCCGTGGGTTTTCCATGATTGTTTCCATGTGTGTCCTGTTTCATACTGACTGGACTGTTATGTTTGTTTGTTTTCCTTCATATTTCGGATATTTGGGTTTCTGGACATTGTTCTCCAGGCCCTGAGGAAATGATGTGGTTACAGTCGCTGCAGGACACTAAGAGCAGTGACAGACTGAAGTAACTGAACACCGTGGTCTTCCTGTCAGGGACTCATCAGTCCACAGATGTTTGCCCTCTTGATGTGATTGCACTCATTAATGCAAAACATCTGTGGCTGAGGGGGGACCTTGGACAGACCTGGACTAGTTTGGTTTCCTGAAGACGTGTCAGCTCTCATCTTCAGCTCTAAGAACCCGAGTGGATTTGTCCCTTAAGAGGACCCACTACTGATCATGTGCATCATCTCGTGAGCCAAAGTGTGAATGTGTGGGTCATCATCAGCAGGGGTTTCGGGTGAAACCATCGTGACCAACAGACTGAAAGCTAACTGGCTATGTTATTTTGTCTGAAAGTAAATATGAGTGGACTTTATTAATGAACACACTATTAGTTATTTATGTGAGAACATTTTTAAGGAGCTGAAATGGTAACAAATTTAAGAAACACAGACAGAGGACACAGAGCAAACATCATCTCTGTGGGCAACAAGTGTTTACATGTGGACAGGTTTTATACATACACACGATTTAACTCAGTTTGACCCTTTTTATACTAGTGGGTTTTAAAAAGATAATGATGCAGGGCAATACGGTGGTGCCGGGGTTAGCACTGTTGCCTCACCAGCAGAAGGCCCTGGGTGGCAGTCCATCATCTGGCCGAGGTTGCTATATGTTCTAGCTGTGCCTTCCTGGGTTCCCTCTGCTCCCTCAGTCCAAAGACATGCAGCTTTAGCTTAACTGGAGACTGTAAATTGCCCATAGAACGGGTAAATGTGAGCCTTTGCATTGGCCCTGTGACAGGGTAGTGACGTGTTCAGGATGGACCCCCCCTCCCAAGTCACCTGACCTTAGATAAGGGGAAGAACAAATATGTGGTTCATGTCTAAGATTTATGCTAAAGCTATCGTTGGTCGTCAGGAGGAATTGGAGAAGTGAATAATTTTAACTTCACAAGAAACAGGAAGTTTCACTGCTGAGTCAAACCACAAGAAACAACAGCCATTAGATTTGTGCTGGTTTGCTGTTTAATTCTTTTTATCAATTAAAATCATTCAAATTAAAAACCTTTATTAGTTATACAACCCCAGCTCCAAAAATGTTGTTCCCAAATCAAACATGGAAAACACAGAGATGGTGAAACACCATTAGAGGAAAATATTCTGGATTTGATGGCAGCAACAAACTCCCGTCTTCTTTGCACCATCAGAGATGCAGTGGTCTGTCTCATCTTTAGTCCATGTCTCAGTTATGTTGACATCAAAGCTTCCATAAAAAGTTTTGTTTTTTTTAACACCAAACAAAACTGAATTTGTCCCGTAGCAGCCCTCAGCTCATGTGTTTCATCATGTTTCTCGATGGGGACTGTGCTTCCTTCCAGCTGTGGGCTATGAGTCTGTCTCTCCTCCTGCTGCTCGCCGTCCTCGTGGAGGTGACTGATACCAAAGCTGGTTCAGATTTTAGGATCTGTGCCTTCAACACACAACACTTTGGTGAATCCAAGTCGAAGAAGAGTGACGTTATGGGGACTCTTGCCAGGGTAAGGTAAAAAGAAAGACTGGGTAAGAGTGCTTGTGTTCTTGTATTTGGCTCAAACAGCTGAGGGACAGTGTCGTGGTTCTTTAGTGGACGATAGTCACTACATGGCTGTAGCTAGTGGGGACACTAATAAACTGACAGAATTACTCAGTGAATCAGTAAAAATGATTTGTTTAGAGAAACTTGTTTCCTGTTTGAAAATTTGTTCACCACATTGTGAAATTAACCAAAGCAACCAAACAAAGGCTATGAAGACACTTCTATGCATTATCATTTAGCACCACAAGGTGGCGCAGAGTCAATGCCAACGCGTTCCTTATTACATCAGTCGGAATGAACACGTTCTAATTTAGCGCGGTGGTCTGGGAAAAGGACCAAAAAGAACAAATATAACAAATATTTTTAGGGATGCAGGACATTTTTATTTTATTGCAGGTGACCAGCGGGACGAATAATGAGTGGCTCCTCTGTGTGTCCCACTCCCACTCGCCTTTTCATGGCTGTGCTGTGTCTCCATTTCAGATCATCACACGCTGTGATGTGTGTTTGCTCCAGGAAGTGAGAGACAGTGGAGGAAAAGCTTTACCACTGCTGCTCGACTCCCTAAAACGGTGATTATTCATTCGCTTCCACACACACCCACACAAACACACAGACACCCACACACACACCCACAAAAACACACAGACATCCACCCACACATACACAGACCCACAGACATCCACAGACACCCACACACACACACACACACCCACATACCCACAGACACCCACAGACACCCAAACACACACACACCCACAGACACCCCCCCCCCACACACACACACGCACACACACAGACACCCAAACACACACACACACACGCACACCCACAGATACCCACACACAGACCCACCCCCACAGACACCCACCGAGACCCAAAGTCACCCACACACACACACACACACACACAGACACCCACACACACACCCACAAAAACACACAGACACCCACCCACACATACACAGACCCACAGACATCCACAGACACCCACACACACACACACACACCCACATACCCACAGACACCCACAGACACCCAAACACACACACACCCACAGACACCCCCCCCCCCCCCACACACACACACACAGACACCCAAACACACACACACACACACACGCACACCCACAGATACCCACACACAGACCCACCCCCACAGACACCCACCGAGACCCAAAGTCACCCACACACACACACACACACACACACACACACACAGACATCCGCCCACACACACACACACACAGACATCCGCACACACACACACACGCACACACACAGATACCCACACACAGACCCACCCCCACAGACACCCACCGAGACCCAAAGTCACCCACACACACACACACACACAGACACCCACACACACCCACAGACACATGTTATTGCATCAGTTTGGAGGTGAGTGGTTTGGACTCTAAATGTTCAAACTTAGCGACTGACACATGCAGTGACTGCATCCCCGTCCCGTCTGTGCTGTTTCACTCTCAGGTTTGACACCAAGTATAAATATGAGACTGTGGCCAGCGAGAGACTGGGCAGGTCTGAGACATACCAGGAGCAGTACGTGTTTGTGTACAGGTGAGCTACACCTCTGTGCAGAGGACATCTAAGTGCAGATATAGTGACTGAGTCTGGCTTCACTGAACCTGAATGTGTTCAGGAAGGAGACGGTGAGGGTCACGGACCAGTATCAGTACCCTGATAATAAACCAGGAGACGTCGACGCTTTCTCCAGAGAGCCGTTTGCTGTCCGCTTCAGAGCGGACCGCACAGGTCGGTCCCCGATGCTTCCCTGTGACAGAATGGAAATATTGGTGCTGTTGGATGGATTCTCCCTCTAACCCTCATTTCCATCCTCAGCTATAAAGGAGTTTGTTCTCATACCTCAGCACACCACGCCCTCCAACACCACCAAGGAGCTCGATGCCCTCTATGATGTTCTACAGCATGTGAGAAACATGTGGAAAACTGAGGTAAAGACTATTTTGGCATTCATCAAACAGATAAGAAGTCAATACCACAGGTGTACATGGTGACCGCTGTGCTGTAATGGGCAGAATGTGATGCTTCTTGGAGACTTTAATGCGGGCTGTGGCTACCTCGCTAAGAAGAACAGGAAGAATGTGCGCCTAATCACAGACACGAATCTTATTTGGCTCATCCCAGACGACGCTGACACCACCGTGCGATCAACCACATCCTGCCCCTACGACAGGTAAACGCACAAAGATTTGATTCAAGAGGGTTCCCAAGATTTTAGGATCCCTGGAACTTTTCAAGAAACAAAGTTTCCTTTGATTAAAAAAGGTGCGTTGTTGTTTACTGCAGCTGATATGCAATATGTAAATGTAAGCAGACTATAGCAGACTTAAATGTGACCGTGTGAATGAAATAAGAGACATGAGTAAATGTGTGCTGCTCTCTGCTTGTGCCAACAGGATTGTTGTGAATGGGGAAACCTTTCACAGAGCCATCGTGCCTGCTTCAGCCAAACCGTTTAACTTTCAAGAGGAATACGGACTGACGGAGGAGCAGGTAACAGTCCACGCTCTGCATGTCTGTACCAGTGTGTGTGGACTGTACAGAAACACACACCTACAGAGTGTGTTAAACACGGTGTGCTGTGATTTTGTTACTGAAGCAGATCAAACTCTGTTCATTAGTTGACACTGGCTGTTCTTCCTGTTTTATTCAGGCGCTGGGTGTCAGCGACCATTACCCGGTGGAGGTCCTGCTAAAGGTCAAGGATTCCAGAGCCTTTCTTGGAAGCTCATCTATTACCAGTGGAAACCAGTTTATGACTTTGTTTGTCCTAAGCCATGTTGCCTTTCAAATATTGACAAGGTAGTTAAATAATAAACCTCAAGGATGAGATAGGTCTGTGTTATAACCAAGTTCATGAACTGATGAGAACATGCGGAGCTGAACTTTCCAAATACCCCTGATGTTGGTCTGCAGGTTAAAAAAGATAAAATTACACAACTATTTACCTTCAACAATATGTCTTTGACTGCAGTGTACAATGGCCGAGCTGTGTGTGGATGTGTATGCGTGACTTCAGTGTTAGGCTGCAGATTCACTCAGTTTATGGCAGCTGGACCCAAAGTGTTCAAAGATCAAATACACATGATTTCATCCACAGCACACAAAACTGTACACACAACTGACAATGAAAGTTTCTCACCTGCTGTAAATATTTATGAGTGAGGCCAGGTTTGTTTTCAGTGCAGAGGTATGTGTAAACTTCATGTTTCGCTGTTTTCTGTTTGTTTTTTCAGCCTTTAGTGCGACAGGACAGAAAGACGAGGAGTAAGACATGCAGCTCACGGCTGCAGGCTCGATTCAAACACAGGCCTAAAGGCCGTAAACTTTAGTGTGTTCCCAGGATGAGCAGGGGAGTTTCTAAATACGATCGAGGACACGCTAACCTCGTTTCCTTTCTTGTTTCTGATTGGACAGCCAAATTGGACTTTTCTACTCCTGCACACACTATTAAACTATCATTGATTCCCATTATTGTGTCATGACCAGCTTCTTGAGATGTTTTCATGGACAGTTTGCAGATCATCATGTGTCAGACTGGACACTGTGGACGACTGCTCTGTGGGCTTAGATCCTGCCTGTGTTCTTACATAGTGTCAGAATCCTCAGCTGTGCAGCAGAAGACTGTTTGATTAATTCTGAGTGAGAAGTTTACAACAGAGGTGCATAGCTTTGGTCCGCGTACAGAGAGCGTCTGTATGTGCTGCTGCTGCTCTGATCGTCCACACGTCGGCCACAGAGACAAAGTGAAAAAAGTGTGAAAACCTGAAAACTGTAACAGCCGTTCGCACTTTTCTTATTTGTTTGACCGTCTTTGATGTTTTCACACTTCCTGCTGAACTCTGCTCCTTTCCCAATCGATCAGTATTAGACAGACACAGTGTGACATACACGCCGAGCACAACCCAAACAGACAGGCTTCATTTTTCTTGCTTAATATACAAACAAAGCCTCCCAGTCTTTGTTTTATTGCAGCTACAGAGCTTGTCGTTTGTTACTCTGACATGAAAGTGTTGGCGTTACATGAATGTGAAGTCGTAACTTTGATAGATCCTCACCATCATGTTGTACTGAAGCACTCTCTCTCTAAATCACACGTGGAAAATAACAACAGCAATCCCAGGCTGTGGGAGCGTACACGTCATATAAGGTCACACCACGATGTCTGTAATCATGGAACAAAGAAGTGTCCACAAACCCACTGTGTGGGTCACCTCATCCTCAGTCTGTGTTACTTTACAGTGGAACAGCCACTCATATTACAGTATGAGCGCATATTATAACAACAGTAGTAACGATGTTTCAGACTGTATCTTTTGAGCCTTGCGGGTCGTTGTACTCATCCTGCTCTCTTCTCTCTCTCCTCTTTTGAGCACCATTTTTCTCTTTGCTCGCTCAACATGAAATAAAATGCTGCTGTATAAGACAAAACTGTCACATGGTTGACGTCAGCAGGTCTGCAGGGATTTTGCCAAATTCTCAGGCAAAATTCTTTGAGGATCTAATTGTTTGAGGACCAGGCAGCAAGTTCAGAAGGTACCAGTACTATATTTCCCAGCATGCATCTGTGCCATCACAGCTTTCCTGAATAGGTGTATACTTTAATCAGTGTCGTGTAAAATAAGTAAGGACAGATTTGAAAATAATCCTGATCAGAACAACGTGTGCTGTAAAAACTATGACACAGAGCAGAACTCTTATGATGTGGTCACTTTGCATTACACACTTATATTAACTGTGTTACGTCAGAGTCAGGCCTGGGAGTGCCCGGCTGACCTGTGGGATGTCGCCTGCAGCTGTAACTGTGACAGTATCATCGTCATATCCTCCGAGACGGAGCTGTAACATAGATATTACGGCTGTGTTGACCTTTGGAAATAAGAAATACTTTTTGTATTTCTGTTGGCGTAAACATTAGAAGATAAGAAGAAGAAGACATTTTGTGTGTCTGCTGCATAAGTTCGAGTTGTCCAGACTTTTGCATGGAGCTGAATGTCTCAAGTCAGATCAAAGGAAACGACCTCTATTTTTAAAATATCTGATTTATTTTTCTGCACATCAAACTGCTCTAAAGCAGTGCTGGCATGCATGCATTGCACAGTATCAGGGTTACAATTCCATGTTATTTAGGACATAGTGCAGACTGTGTCTTGCAAGGATCAGATTTACTGTCAGTGATGCTTGCGTGTGGTGGCAGCGTGCCTGTGTTTGTGCTGAGTTATCTGCTTTTTGTGTCCTATTTGTCTTGTCTGTTTGCTCTTCTTCTGCTCTGTTTATTCTGGTATGCAATCCTAATAGAAACAGAAGCGCACAGATAACAGAAACAAACCTGCACACTTACATTTGGAAAATCTGCAGGTTTGTCTTTTTTCACTTTGTAAATCGTGTGTCAGCCAGTTCAGTATTTCCTGATTCACTGAAACCATGTGTCCTCAAAGATTCAAGATTCAAAGATTCAAGCGTTTATTGTCACGTGTACAAAGAAAAGCATTTCTCTGTGCAATGAAAGTCTTTCTCTGCTGTCCACACACAGATGCAGGTTAATATGTACAAATAGATCAAATAAAAAAGGCATAAATAAATACAATAGAATAAAACTGAGGTAGATATCAATTTCTCTACTTTGTGCAGACAATCAAACAGCATAAAGAGTAGTTTAGCTGTTGGCCATAAAATAAAAACACACCTTCTTCAGTGGAAACAGTATTTTATGGAGCCCATCAGCAAAAAGGGAATTTGGGCATCGTGAGCAGGCTGATGTCAGCATCAGCGGGGAAAGTGACCGAGGTGGGATGCTTGCTGTGTTTTTGAGCTGACGAACACCCTGAGCTCTGTGAAACATTGTAAGGTTAATAAATCAATAAATGACTTTTTGAAGTTACAGTGAGCCAAGTGTCATTGTTACACAGACCTGTCGGTCTATCCTTCAGGCCTGGGCCCTCTACCACATAGACCACATGAAAAATGACTAAATCCTGTTTTGCATGGCTGGATCTGAACAAGGTTCCAGGTCGAGCTTCAACATGCAACAAGAAGAAATGTTACTGAGACAAAACATTTTGTTGAGCATGCAATTTATTGAAAACAACATTTAAACTGAAACAGGCTGTAACCCCCTGTAAACCCTGTAACCCCCCCCCCCCCCCCCCCCCCCCCCCAAAAAAAAAAGAAAGAAAAGAAAGCAAAGGTCCAAACATGAACTCAGTAAAGAGCTCCACTGTTATCGATCACTTCAAACATTCATTGCAGCATGTTTGATCCAAGCATTTCCATGATCAGGACTGTATGCTCTTTGCATGTGTGTATAATCATGTCAAATCCTTCACTGGGCGAGCACCTGACCACATGTTTGGGCACGTATCCAGCTGAACAAAAGTCTGGGGGGTAAGGTTTGTTTAGCACGATAAGATGAGACTGCAAACAGACTCAAAGCTATAAATGCTGCGTGTTTCTGCTGCAAGCATCAGTCTCACTGAGTCCCCTGAAACCATGCTCCGCCTCAGCAGCACGCTCTGTGAGTACAGTCAGCATTTTCTCATTCATGTTGTTTTCTAGCTGAAGAAGATTTCTTCAGTTCATGTATTTAAGGGTAAAGTATCACGTGTTTTCATATTTGGCCACATTATAAATTGAGAGTGCTGCTCCTTTGTTTTTCAGTGTTGGCAGCAGCCTGTCTGCTTGTTAGCACAGGTAAGTGTCTGCTAGTCTGATTGTTTCTCAGTGTGCTTAGTTTTAATATGTATGTTAGACTAATAGCTCCATGTGTGCTTTAAAGGTGCGCAGAGAGTCACCACGTGTGGGAACCACGTCCACCGGCTGAGCTGTGGTAAGACCCAACCACTCGTGTTTCTCAGCGCTGCAGTGTTTCTACGTGTTATTGTTATTTATTCATTGGGGACAAATATCGAACACGAATCACATCATAGACACACAGTGAGGTACGAGAGCAGAAACACTCAGGACCGACTTTAAACCATGAATACAGAACTCCACATGCAGCGCCTTGAGGCGACTTTTGTTGTGATTTGGCGCTATATAAATAAAATTGAATTGAATTGATATCCAGCAGAAGCTTTACACCATAGTGTCCTATTCCTCCAGTTTTTATTCACATTTCTTCAGCTGTGTCCATACAGAACGCCACAGTGGTCGTATAGAGCCAGGAGCCACACACGGTGGTACATTACCCCCCTCCCCCACTCTGAGGATAGGCGGGAGAGAATGGACGGGTGGATTTTAAACCCTGTGAAGTGTTTCAACAAACATACACTGTCATTCACCGCCTGGAAGAACCTCCACACAACATTGCATCAAAACTAAATAAGTGGCATACATGAGTTTAATATAATCACCACCAAGTTAGATTTGGAAAACACTCCCGTTTCTTTAAGGGATCCTTGATTTGGTTCTATGAGTACAGAGTACTGAAGAGTAAGACAGGAATGACATTTGGGTTTGGGAAGCATACAAAGCAGCGAGTGAGCAGCTCTGCAGTTTGTGTTTGTGAGTTTGTGAGGCTGACGGCAGCTGCAGACGTCCCTGGTTGGTAAGCTCTGTCGTTGTGTTTGAATACCTGCCTCTGTGATGTCCAACAGAAACTGGAGTGATTCGTGTCCAGGAGTCCATGTATGGACGAAGAGACCGGAACACGTGCAGTGGACAGAAAGCTGAAGAGGTGGCCATCAATACTACGTGCTCTCTGGAGGGTGCCGAAGACACCATCAGGACAAGGTATACGTCCCAATAACACACTGGTATTTGTTATCAATGGATGTCACTGCTGCTGATCACCACATATAGATATTTCTAAGTGTTATAGAAGATTACCAAAAAAGGAATTATGTCTAACTGTCGCTAACTGTAACTGATGCATGTTATGTTATCTGCCTACGCATGAAGGAGCGTTAACCCTGACATATGAAACTGTGTATCTAAGTGCTTCCTCTTGAGATCGACACAGAAGGTGGTATTGTGTACATCGCCACATGCATGTGCTTAATAAATGATTGTTGATTGACTGGACCTGCTCTGAGTTTGTTTCTCAGCCCAACATCAAAGAAGTCGGGACAGGTCCTGTAGAATAACAGGGGATGAAATGTGCTGCATGTATAGTGTGAAACTTCAGTGATGTGAGAGATCATGTCTGGAAGACGAGATGCTTTTTGAAAAGTGAATATAAAAGAATCAGCGTGCCTTCTTGCTTTCATGGATAGTGATCGTGGAGTAAGAAATGCCAGGTTATCAGATCCAGTGCAAAGCTGGGACTGCGAGCCTTTCGCCTCAGACAAAACAGACGATTTCACTTTGATGATATTTGTGGGGAATTCCTTTTACCTTACAAGACCCCATAATCACGTAGAACCCAATGAAAGATTGTTCTTCTCAGCGTTGGTGGGATTTCCCATGGTGCTTCACTGCTGACTCTACTTTCTATTATCTGTTCAGGTGTGACGGCAAGAAGGTGTGTGAAGTAACCCCGGCCATCTTTGCAAGAGATCCCTGCAATGACACCTTTAAATACATCCAGACCACCTACACCTGTATACCAGCAAGTGAGTCACGCACCTGCTTTAAACAGTAAAGCATCACTTAGGCTCTGAGTGCTCCACCTAATCTGACTGATGTTACTTTGGCAGTTCACCTGATAACCTGCGAGCAGTCTATGGTCGAACTGCAGTGCGGTAAGATCACATGTGACCCGACAAACTTTGACGTGTCCTGATAACTGCCTCTCCAAGCACCCTTCTTCAGTTTTCAACAGCACGCACTGCTTTCTTTGACAGACCAGGGCCATGTCATCCACGTGTACCATGCTGATTTTGGGCGCCGTGATCCACACATATGCTCCTTCAGACGGGACGCCTCACGCCTGGAAAACATCAAGTGTTCAAACCCCACTAGCAAAGTTGCTGAAAGGTACAGCTTTAACATTAATGTGATATTTTACTGTGAGTGACCAACGAGATCTTAAACATGACTATGAAGTCTTTGGTCTTTGGCACTTTCCTCTCGTAGCTAACGACACATATTTCTGAAGCTAGCGGAGCTGAAAGTATGATTTGGGTGAGCTGGGACGTGCAACCATCACTTTGTGTTCACAGCGTTTGCTGTCCCCACACAGCCAGGGGTTATAGCCTGGGTTTGATCAGTGTTATTAATCAGCAGTATTTGGATTTACATAATTAGTGTTGTACTTCTTTTGCACATCATTCATACACATCGTCTAGTATGAGATAAACAACAAACAAACGTGTCTTTAATTTGCATTGTCAGCTGGGGATCTTTACTAACTACCTTTAAGTGTTTCATCTGCACTGTGCTGCTCTGCATCCACAGGTGTAATGGGAAACGCACCTGTTCCATGAGAGCAAGCAGTGGAATGCTTGGCGACACCTGTCCGCGTATGTACAAATACCTGGAGCTGACCTACAACTGTCTGAGTAAGTAGCTCAAAGGATGAAGAGTATGTGAACGTTCATGACACAAGGGGAAGGAAAACCAGCAGCAGAGCCAAACAGTTGCTCAGTGATCCACCTGTGATGCCAACAATAACAGGCTGCTTTATTTAGCGTCCTTCTTCATGTGAACTGTTACAGTGAACAGCCAACCACATCTGACTGTGTGTGTTTGATCTGTTGCAGGATCTGTAGGTGCTTGAGAGGAATAAAGATCCTGCAGTAACAGTATCCTTCACTAAATAAAATACATGAAAAACAACAGGTTTCTGTGTGTTTGTGACTCGTCAGCGTTTTCATGTGTCCTCACATCTATACAGAGCTTTCACTCACTGGGCCCACGTCCTCATTTAAGAACGAGAACAATCAGCTTGTAGAACTGGGGGAACGTATAGAGATGAGAACCGGAGGGGGCGTGTTTGGAGGCGTGGTCCCGCTCCTGAAATTCAGATACTTTATCTCCAATTTCTATTCTTACTGATCGCTCAGGTCAGAGGTGACAAGAGGATCAAAGTGAAGACATGAAATGAAATTTAATCTTTAGTGCAACAACATGACATTTATAAAAATACTTGTTTTCCTGGAGAAATGATTTCTATTTACACACAAAAAACTAAAATGAATAAAAAAAGTTGACCTTTTTTGAGCTATGACACAAGCAAACTGCTGCTGAGCACTCAATCAAGTTCAAACTACAAAAGAAACAGACGGGAGAAAAAGAGGCGATTCTCACAAAGCAGGTTTGATACAAGCTGATCACAGTGTGTCAGCAGCTGGACTGAAAGTCAAAGAGAAGCACACAGGGCGAGTCTGGGAGATCTGTCTGAGGACCCCAGAGGTGCCACGAGACCCGAGGACCTCAGTCTCAAATAAGACAATCGCTAGAACCCTGAACAGGAGCGGACGTGACAGACCAACAGGAGCTCTGACAGACTCAAGCATGCTGGACAAGCTGGAATACGGGGACGGTTGACTACCATGGCAGTGTTACACAGAAGTCTAAAGGTAATACTACCAGTAATAGCACTAGTACTAGAAGTTGATAATAGTTGCCTTGGCCTTTGGTCATTATTTACAGGTATGTAAAAAACAACCCACAAGCAACAAAGTGCTAAAAATTTAAATTAAATGAACAAAATAAATGTATGCAAAGAAAACAAAATCCTAGCAAGGTTTCTGTGAGGGGTCAGCGGCTCCGCCCTTCACCCGTTTGCTTCCTTTTCTTCTGTCTCCTGATCTTTGTCATATCCACTTTCATTAGAAACCATCAGATTCATGAAAAGAAAATTAGTTGAAATAAGCAAGTGATGAACATTATGTCACGATGAATGCAGAAATACAGACTCACAGCTGAGTTACACAAAGCTGCAGCCTCGTCAGTGGCTTTTCACTGAATAATAAAGAATGTGTGAGTCGGTACCCTGAGGTGCTCCTCGTCAGGACCAACAACACTACACATATAACATACAATAAGATTTCCTTCTCTCACTGTTGGCTGGTACGTTTAGGAATATTAGTGAAATACATGAGATTAACAGAACGGAAACACAATCAGATCCATGTAGATTCTACCAAAACCCACAAACACCTGGATCACAGAGTCACCTTTTAAATTTGAATCCATATTTTAACCTTTGAAAAGTCTAAAACAATCTGCTTGTGTTTATCAGTGACATAATCAGTGGACAAAGTGCAAATAAAACATGCTGATCTATAATCTTTGTAAAAACAATCTGAAAAATGATCAAGTGAAACTGATTTGATGGGTGATCTATTAGTTTATTTCTAGTGTCTAAACAACATACTAACATTGTATTTCCTTTCTTTTCCCTTCATAAAATGTAACATGAATGCTGTTGCAAATGTTTAATAATCAGTTCTTGTCGCCGTGGTGCGTCCAGGTTTTACAGCATAAATAAATGATCTATACTGCAGACACCAGGTCCAGGTCTCAGCACCATCTGATAACAGAGCAGCCGTCTCACTGATGAAAAGTGAATCATCAGCTGAGGAGAAACTATAGCAACACTGACATGCTTGTATTCATGTTCATTTAAGGAGGTGTCACTGGGCACAAGTGGAGAGGCAGGGAAGTCATCCACCTGCCCACTTAACCACAGTCAGCTGATTAATGGATGACTCAGTTTAAACTGGTCACGCTCATTGGTGGATTTTTAACGTTTTCATTTTCAAACTCTACTACTAGTCACGCTTATTTATTTCTAATTTGTAATGTTTGTTCCGAAGCCGTCTACCATATATCTGCTTGTCGATGTGCCTGCACAATAAAGACAATACTTGTGTTTGTGTGAGATCACGTGTAGAATGTGCTGGAGTGTTTAATTAGAGTAGAAAAGGCCTGTCGTCCATTTAGTGAGAGCTGGTTGCCTTCTCTTCGTGCAGAGCTGCTTTAGATGCCAGGAAACAAGCTTAAAATGCAAACCGTGTCACGTATTACATCTGCATGGCACCATGCTGCAGCTACGTCCTGTGACCTGTGTGGGCTCATTTTGGAAACACTCATATGGGTCATATTTGAGGGTACGAACAAACCAATGAATCCCTGTTTGAGGACTTTTTGAACCCAGCCTGAATGTTCTCTGATAGCATTTTATTTTGAAATTTCATAGTCAGTAAGTGCTATTAAACAGCATTTTGAATACAACTAAAAATCAAACCTCAATATCTTTTTCACTGAAAATCAACAAAGTCCATCATCCTGTGTCTGACTAATATCACATAATATCATCATCTTTAGATTGAATTCGCCAAAGCTCATATTGACTGTTATATCTTATCAGTTTTGTTCATATCTTTATCTTTGAGAATTGTTATGTCTGTTTGGTCTCTATCAGGTAATATCTGATTACTGTACTCTATCAGGTAATAATTTGATTTTGTAAAAGCAGTATAGATCTGGATGTGGGCCCAGGGCCAACTGCTCTTTACTTAACCGTTCAGGCAGTGAATCCTGGTGTCAGACCTCACTAATTATTATTGTTATTAGTAAATTACTGACCCATGCAATTAACTCAGGGTGAACATCTTCATAGTCTGTCTGGAGCTGCAAACTCAGCTTCTCTGTCCTCACAGGTTTGGATTTTCATTTCCATTTTTTCCTGATATTTACATCTCTGATCACTCTGATGGTATAGGCTGGCAAAACGACCAAAGTTGTTACTTTATCCAAATAATTATGGCGCTAAATGTGAAACAGTGAACTACATGATTAATAACTCGTGAATCCTCCATCCGCTGCTCGTCTGGGTACCCGGATGTCTCTCTCCTCCGCTGCAGCTCTTCTGGGGGACATCGAGGTGTCCCTAAAATAGCCACGAAACAATCTCCCCAGCGTGTCCTGGGTTTGGCTCAGTGTGCCCTTCTTATCTTATCTGGGAGGTGTCCAGGCGGTATCCTTCAGACGGCTACGCGGTCTGAGCGGGCTCCTCTCGGTGAGCAGGGGCAGTGTCCGTACTTTCAGCCTCTGCAGAAGGACATCTGTTCTGGTTTTTGATGCACAAACAACAGCTTCCTCTCTGGGCTCAGCACCGACCATTAAAGCATTACAGCAGGTCACTCTTTAGCCTGACCACGAGCGTCACTTTCCACACTTCATGCATATAACGTTTTTGCCATTAACCACTAGGGGGCGCTAAACACCATATTAACACGACTGGTTATGTCGGAATTTTTTCTGTTTGCCCAGAGGTTGTCCATACCTGGTGTGTACACGGATCGCGTGATACTGACCAGAGTGTTAATGAACGCGTACATTTAATGTGATTGTTTATTTAAATATGTCGTAGGAACCGACTGTAACGCTGGGAGATGATAAGAACATATTAGAGTATTAGTTACAGTATTAGAGGATAATTTCTATGAGGGAAAACTGCATAAAAAGAGAACAGTAGTCATGAACCCGACCGCACACTGTCCGTATCTTTTCAGATTATTAGCACGGTGTTTGCCGGGACGGGCGGGAAGCCCCGGTAGGTGAACAGGTGAATTTAGATTACGGTAACCATAGTGAGCCGGAAGAAAGCCCGTCAAGTGTGATCACACTCCGAGCTCGACAGATGACAGGTGAAGAGTTTTCCGTTTCAGAATAAGAGCGCTACTTTAAACCTTGCGCATTAGCTTTTATTCTGAAAGTCGGGGCCGGAAACACCACCGTTATTCACGCGACGTGACAGACTTCCCCAAAGTCCCCGATGTTACCTTAACGACAGAAAGTTTGAAGCTGCTCCGCTCGGGTTAGTTTTCAGCGCACTGGGCGTACAGGGTCCTCTGTCATCGGCGAGTGGAAACCACTTTCTATCCACGTATCACACAGCGAGCGTGGGCCTGTTCACGTAGACACGGGGGAGCTGAACTGTACGATGCATATGCTAGCGTCAAACGGATCCATAATGGACCTGAACTCGGAGTTTGTGAAGATTAAAGCGCACTACTGCGGGTAAGTAACTCTCCGTGGGTAAGCAGGAAACACCTGTGGAATGGACACTAACAGCTATTCAGCACGCAGCCTGGGCTTCTTGGAGCTCGTGAGTCAGAGAGGCTTTAGTACCTGTGGCACCTGTGTTTAACCCACTGTGTGCGTGAAAAATGACATCAGAGGAAGCTTCGAGAATATTTTTCACCCTCACATAAAGTCAGCGTTTGTGTTGAAGATGGGGACATGTGGAGGTGCAGTGGAAGTGGGCCGCTGCTGGTTAGAGGAGTTTCCTGCAGTTATCTGTGGAATCACCTCATCACGCAGGAACAGTGTTTGTATGAACGAGGCAAGTTTATTATCGTGGAAGCAGAAAACCAGTCCGTGTACCATCACCATGACAGAACACGCAGATTACACGCCATGTTGCTGTATGTCACATATGGTATCGAGTCCACAGTGAAAATCTCACGTATATCTGATAAAGCCTGAGTGTAACCTAATACTGACACACGTGTGTGGGACAGACTGGACTGGAGGTGTGACGTCCCGTCACGGAGGGCTCCAAAACCAAAACTCAAAAGCTTTGCAGGATCTTTAGGTTGAACCAATTACATCTCCAGGAGGAGTTTGTTAAAGCACACAATGCCCCAAATGCTGCCAAAATGACACAAATAAATAAGTAAAGAAAAATACATTTTATTTGAGGGTGCCTTTCTAAAACCCAAGGTCACCTTACAAAGAGAAAAAGATATCAATAAAACAGTAGATTAAAATAAAAAACCATCAAATAAAAACTAAAAACAAAGATTTTACAGTGAGTAAGATCTGTACTAAAGTAAACCAGTTTAAACAAGTAGGTTTGGAGCTGTGACTTAAATAAGGGAATCTATATTTCTAATGAGCGGAGGAAGTGAGTCCAGAGCCGAGCGACTGAAGCTCTGCTCCCACAGTGGGCAGAAGAGCAGAAGGAACAAGATGAGTGAAAGCTCTGACAGAGCAGGAAACAGTGGAGATATGAAGCAGATCACACAGATAAGGAGGCCAAGGTTATGGATGCACTTTAATGTGAGGACTAAGATTTTACACTTTACCTTGACTCCTATGGGCAACCTGTTGAAGAATTAGGGTGATATGGTCTCATTTATACTGACTGTAGTACTGGAGCTGTAATAATGCGCTATAATGGTTGCTGGCACATAGATGTGTCACCATCACACCTGCTCCATGCTTCACGGTGGGAACCGTGCATGCAGAGACCCTCCGTTCACCTTTTGGAACCAAAGATGTCAGATGTGGACCCATCAGACCAAAGCCCAGATGTCCACTGGTCTAATGTCCACTCCTCGTGTTTCTTGGCCCAAACAAATCTCTGCTCCTTGTTGCTGAGTCATGGTTTCTCAGCAGCTCTTTGACCATAAAGGCCTGATTCACACAGTCTGAACATGTAGAGATGAGTCTGCTACTGGAGTGTGGCTCTAATCTGAGCTGCTGTTAATCTGTGATTTCTGAGGCTGGTCATGTCTATATGCTCAGCAGCAGAGGTGACTGCTGGTCTTCCTTTGTTGGGGCACTCAGTGTCGTTGTAGCGCTTGATGTCTTTGCGACTGCACTTGGGGAAACAGTCACAGTTTGATCAGTTTTCCAAACTACTTTTGTGTGAATATGGAAAACAACACGTGCTGCTGGTGACCTCGTGAGAGCGAGGAGCAAACACACTGCCATCTTTGCATTACAGAATCCACTCACAGATTTAGGTTTATTATTCTTCGGGCGCTTTTTCGGCTTCTTGTGCCTCCACCCAAACTGTGTTTAGATGGAGCAGTCTCATACCAGAGACTTAGCAGTCTGCTATGTCTTTCTCTTGAATCCTTGTTTTTCTGTTCGTTAGCAAAGGCAGTGTTTGTGCTACACATTCATAATAATGTGATGGTCAAACACTAAGATATGAACAGCTAAAGTACAAAGTTGTCCATCATGACAGCCCAGTGTCCAGACTTTGTTCTAATTGACACTTTTTGAAAGATGTTTGGACGAAGCAGACGATACTCTGTTATGTGTGGTTCTGTTTTGTGTACCTATTACCTAATTACTTTGGTGTAACATGAGTATCAATAAAGATAAAGTTGTAAAACCTGTGAAAGTACAGCTAAAAGTCCAAAATGTATGCCGTTCTTCACATTTTCCAAAGCGGCCCAGATTGTTGACTGTGCCGGGCTGAGTCCCGGCTGTCACACGCTCAGTGTACGACTTTACATTCCCAGGTACAGGATCCTGCCCCACACCTTACAACAAAGACACACTCAGAGTTTAGTTTCATTTCCTACAACACTTGGATTTTCTGATTGGTTAGTTTTATTTTATTGCACATACCAATGCTGTTTATTTAAAACACAGCTGTGTACAACATATGTTCAGTTTGTGACGGGAAAAAATATTTACATCAAAATGAAACAACATCTTCACTCAAGAGTAAAAAAGTACAATCTAAAAGTTAAAACATGAGAATCAGCATCGTAACGGTCGACGGTTAAAGCTAGCATGACAGCTACATGGCACTGGCCTGTGTCCTTAGTTTTGTGGTTCAAGATGAGACGCAGATATGGGCAGCGCGGCGGTTAGCAGCATGGCAGTTAGGAGCATGGCAGTTAGCACTGTTGCCTCACAGCAACATCAGGCCGGGGTCTTTCTGTGGAGTTTGCTCTCCGTGTGTTTGCGTGGGTTCTACTCCGGCTTCCTCCCACAGTCCAAACTCATGCAGTCAGTGGGATTAGTCGGTGACACTAAATTGCCCACAGGTGTGAATGGTTGTGTGTGTCTGTGTTTTAGCCCTGTGACAAACTGGCGACCTGTCCGGGTGTACCCCGCCTCTCTCCCCATGACAGCTGGGATAGGCTCCACCTCCCGCGACCCCGAAGAGAATGGATGATGATGACTATATCACACTGTCCTTAGTTTGTGTTTGAAGATGAGGCACAGCAAGTATTTATCCCATTAATCTGCTTGTATACTGCTGTTTCACTGAGTGAATGAGTGCTGGAATAGCACAGTGTGCCGAGCGTATGCACCGGTGTGGTTCTGCACACGGTGCAGCCTGGTGTCCTCTGCCACAGTGTGCTCCTGTGAAACCAGCATGGGGGGCTGCCTCTGCACCGTCACAGCGTCTGTGTGATGAACGCCACAAACATCAGCGATGACTGTTTTGTAGACTAGAAGTTTCTGCCGCTCACAGATTTATTGTGTGCCAGGCTCTCTGAGTTTGAACCTGAGACACAGACACGCGTGTGTGGCAGGAGTCACCATAGCGACCAGTCGTCACACGTGTTTGCTGATGGCGCTGTCTCTGTTCAAAGCTCATCACGTCTTTTCTTCTGATTCCCCGGTCGAGCCTACTGTCTTCTGACCTCTGACCCCGCAGTAGATGATTTGATGTTTTAATCTAGTTATCCCCCTTAAAGGGGCATTGGGCTTAAATATGGATGTGATGAGTTTTCTTCTGTTCTGTTGTAAGAGGAGATCCCGACCGAGTGACTGAACCATCACGTTTCCTCTGAATGTCAGCACTGTTGTTGTTGTTGTCTCCAAACTCTGGCTCAGAAACGCTGCTCAGCTCTCGGCGTGTTAAAACCCTTCCACATATTTTTGGAGGCCTGTGTGTTAAGGAGCCAGTGGTGATGTCACCAGTGTTGTTCAGGTTAATCCTACCAGTATAATCTTTAATCACAACGCTCTGAAATGATTTTTCATGTTGAGTTCAGACAGTCAGCCTTTCTCTGTGTTCAGCTTCCTGCCTGATCTACCTGCTGCACAGCAGACGGTTCAGGCCCAGCTTCACTCTGTGTTGGTGATAACCAGCACCAAAGAGCTGCTTCTACAGCAACCCGGCGTCTGAGCACGTTTGCTACAGATGCATTTACCCAGACTCATTCTGCCAACGTTTGGGGCGGTGTGGGAGTGGAGTGGGTTTTTCCAGCATGGGTGGGAGTCAGGTGTGTAGCATCCACATACAGTCTTTGCAGTCTTTCGTGTTGTGTGCTACGTGTGAGACAGGCCAACTGGAAGATACCTTAATCTGATTTGTCCCAAATCGTTTTAAGTGTGTGTGTTTTAATCACTAAAGTGTGTCTTAAGCCGGAGCTGTTCTGTAAATATTGATATCAGGAGACAAACCAGTCCAGCGTTTCCCACTTCTTTTATCTGTAAGGCAACAATTCAATGTTTACCCGACTCTTTGAAATGAATCGTCCTAATTAAATATATATTCTTATTGCTAATAACATTCCCTCTGCAGCATGCATAGCTTTATGCAAATGATGTGAATGACATTCATTCAAGTAAGTCAGTGATAGTAAACAATAGCAAACAATATGAGTATGAATAACTAGGATGAGTGAAGGCTGTCAGCATCATGTCTGAGATGACTTACAGCTGCTGACAGATGTGCCGACCCTGCAGGGATCTGACTAAAACCTGGATTTATTTGAGTGGTATAACAACTTGTTGGTCTTTATGGAGTTTCCCCAAAAAGGTTCAAAGTAGAGAAAGTTTCTGTGAAAACTAAAGTCAGTAATGCAGCGTGTGATCGACCCAGCACACAATCACTAAAGTGTGTGAAGTGTTCTCATCAGTGGGGTCAAAGATCACGGTGCTGCATGTTTATGCTCTGATACATGACCAATCCCTGAGAGCATTCTTCAGTATGTTCACACAGTGCAAGGGTCAGCATTCAGCTAGCCTTTAGTTAAAGACTGAGAGAGTTTAATGCACATTTGGCTTCAGCTGTTTAAGTTTATTACAACAGCAGAGCAGGAAGGGTTTCACAGGAATACTGCAGACGGGAGGATAACCAGAGTTCATGCTGCTCACATCTCCTCCTGTTCTGGAGACATTTTATATCATAAAAAACAACTTTGTAATTACTGTTTACCTTTTACTTATCGACTTAGCTACTTACTTATTAATGAGTTAATAACATTGTTATAGCAGTGTTTGCATTAATGCATAAAGAGTTAAGAGTGTAGTGGTGGAGACAGGAGCTGCTGCTGAGTGGGAAACAGCACAACAGTCAGTGTAAACTGAAAGCTCAGTGCTGCTCCTGCTGCAGGTGAATAAAACAATGAAACATTATGTAATTCACACAGCAAATTACCACACATTTTACTACTACTACAGTAATATTAATAACTCTACCAATATCATGTGTAATGGAAGGCAGTGTTAGAGGTTATATTTGAGTAAACGTTCCTTTCAGTTGAGTATATGTGTACCATGGGGAAACCTTAATCTCATCCTGCAACAACAGAAGTAATGTAATAGTAACTTCATAATGAAATGATTACAGCAGCAGGTCATGATGGAAGCTGTACAGATGTGGATAAATACAGATGTGTAACACAGCACTCACTGGTCCTGGATCATGAACAACAAAAAGAGAAACACTTTGTTAGAGGTGCTCTCTCTGTGGGCTCCGCCTGTCAGTAATTTTTAATGTATTTAAAGTTAAATGTTCTGCCTCACAGTTCCCACTGCTCTGCCTCCGTCTGTAGCTCTTTGCACCCAGGTTAGAGCTCACGTTAGCTCTGCACACTCTGCTCAGTACATCTACAGCCGCTGAGCTGCCCATCTGTAACCCGCTCTGCCACAGCCTGCAATAATTATTCCTCTTTTCTCCCACTACAGTCCACTACCCCACAGTGTTAGTGATAACACATCCAAATGTGGCTGTCGGGTAACTGGTGCTAGTTAAACCACTAATCTTACCTTGTTCCCCTTGTCAGGTTTATGTTAGCACAGAAATATCTGAATTGTCTGTTGATTTTAGAGTCAATTAATATCTGAGGATCAGATTTTTAAGTGTTTTTTATTTATTCATTTTTTGACAATTGACTCCAGACTGCATCAGGTGCTCGTGTTTATTAGACCGACCAGACTGTGTGCTGACTGCTGATGATGACTGCCTCTCAGGATTTCACTCCTGGCTGCTTTGAATCCACATTAGTTGAATTAAAATATGTAATAATTTCAGATTTTCTGGTAAAAAGAGAGATGCATTGTAAACTGTTCAGTGTGATGTTGGATGACAGTAATACATTCACACCCAAAACTGTGGCACCGTTTAAACGACATTAAACACATTTAATGAGAGCTGTTTAAAGCCAAAGAGCTTCTGGATAAATATGAGCTAGCATGATAAACAATGTGTGTATGTGTGATGTAATTCCACGCTGACCTGTGTGTTGGCCGGCTGCGTGGAGCAATGCCTGCTGGGAAGCAAGCTGTCTGTGCCCCACCTCGTCAGAGTCCAACAAACACTGGCCATAAACTGTTGTGCACACACACCCAGAAACCTGTCCGACAGACTGCCTGGGAGCTGTCAGTGCAGCACCTGCTCACACAGCTCTAACGCACAGCTGACTAACTCAAGGTTTATTCTAACAGTGTGGTATGTGCAGGCTGCAGACTTTGCTCCAGTCATCAGTAGGGCTGCCACGATTAGTCGACTAGTCACGATTACGTCGACTATTAAAATCGTCGACGACTGATTTAATAGTCGACGCGTCGTTTGAAGCTTTGTAAGAGCCCAAAAGACGCAGGAATAAGTAGTAGCATTTAAGAGTGTAATAATGGACTGAAACAGAAGATGGCAGCACTGCATGTACAAGGATGCCAGCTGCCGTTAAACCCTGAAGAAGAAGAAGCTCTGTCCCAGAATTCATAGCACGGCCCAGCGCAGTTGCCAACAATGGCGGCAGCTAGTTAGTTTTAATGTTACTCTTATTATTCTTTCTGGGTCACAAAATAAACGTTTAACATATTTTCAGGCGAGAATTTATCTGTGTAAACCTCAAATATCTGCTCAGTTTATCAAGACACCACATATTTTCAAAAGCGCGCCGACGTTTTCGGAGACGTCTGTTACCCACCAGCTCGATAGCTAGCCGGGGGCTAGGCTCACTAGAGCCCGTGAGAACACCGGACTCCCGGCAAATCGTTTTCAAAGCCACCGCTGTCTTTCGCTACTCAGGTTAAACATGTAATATAAGTCACTTAGATAACTTAAAAATGTTATTGTTTGGCTTTTTTTTTTTAGTATTTTATTTGTTCCTGAGTAAATTGTTTTGGCTGAGAAATAAAGTTATAGTTTTTACACAGCTGAATAAACGTCAAGCAGACGACTGATTATCAGAAGTGTGAGATGCTCGAGAATATACTCCGGTGTCCCGTTATATTTTAGATAGCAAGGAGCAGATGAGACTGAGTTTATTAAACTCCACCGAAACAATCTGCAGATTTCATTAAACTTTAATAAACTCTCATCTTGTCTTTATTTTTAGTTAGCACATACCTTAAACACTTCAAGCTGTAAGCTAATGATAGTTATATAAGAGCAGATGCATGCTGGTGCAATAAGCTGTACGTTTTACGTCCAATGGATGCATGATCTGATTAGTCGACTAATCGCAAAAATAATCGGTGACTAGTCGACTATCAAAATAATTGTTTGTGGCAGCCCTAGTCAGCAGCACAGCAGTGAGGCCGATGTTGACACTCAACATACGCACCCTTATTTAATGCTGACAGCTGATAAGGGCTGTGAGGTCAGTGCTGATATGAAATCAGTGCTTTCATTTTCAGGCCGACAGATTCAGCCATGCTTATTGGCTCGTACATGTCATCCATCGCTCTGTGGATTTATATAACCTTAGCACAGAAAGAAGGGACCTGTTGGGTTGAGTATTTCCTTTTTGTTAATCTTGGCATTGGCAGAGAACATTTGGCAAGTTTTCTGTGGGCACAATCCACCTGCTCCACTCTGCTGCTCAACATTTCCCTACAAGCAGCTCCATTTAACAGGGAACTCCACTGGTGTACGATTTCTGCCAAGAAGCAGTGTTACAGCAAGAAATCATCAACCAGACACCAAGTGTTTGGGCTCTAGTAAAAACTGCCTGGAATAAGGAGGTGGTCCAGATTAAGGCAGCACTTTACTTAATGCCTAAAGGTAACAGATATTGTTCAGTACAGTCTGAAAACAGTTAAGAAAGAGAATCTTGGTGCTTATCTTTCTCAGCTGTGAGTGGATTGAGTGGGTGGTTCATTTCACACCTGTAACACTTAGTGTGATTGTGTCAGTTGGTGCACCGTTAAGACAGACCCGAGCCCACAGACCCGAGCCCACAGACCCGGGCCCACAGTCCCGAGCCCACAGTCCCGGGCCCACAGACCCGGGCCCACAGACCCGGGCCCACAGACCCGGGCCCACAGTCCTGAGCCCACAGACCTGGGCCCACAGTGAATTATTAACTCCGCTGCAGAGGCCAGCCAACATCTTTCTCTCTGTCAGACTTCTCCCAGTGTAAATACCCTAAAACAGGGGTGTCAAACTCGTGGCCCGGGGGCCACTTGCGGCCTGTATATTGACAGAATATAATCTAATGCAGTTTGTCCCTTGAAGCGACTTTTTGTTTGTTGTTGAATGTTAAAATAAGTTCTTTAAAAAGCCAAAAGTGATTGAATATGAAGGTGACATGAGCAGGGAGCACACACTGAGGCTGTGTTAGTGCAGTGACACACACATATGTGCACACTTATGTCTGTGTTTTATTTTGTTAAATACGAACACGTGTCTGTCCTGAAAGAGCAGTGTGTTTATCGGACAGTTCAGTGACATCTGCGCTCACGTTTGCAGTTTTGTCTTTGTTTAAATTTAAATATTGTATAAAACACTACATTTTCACTAATATTTGTGGGTGTTTAATTGTTTCTTTGTTTTGTACTACTTGAACACTAAAGCGGCCCTCCAATGAGATGACAGTTCCAGCCCCTGCTTTAAAGGATAACAGCTGATTGGGCCAAAGAGGAATGTCTGCAGAGGCGACAGAGCGACTGGGTCCTGACGTCTGTGTGTTTGTGTACTTTCAGGGACATTTTAATCACAGACTTGGCTGCAACAGTAACCTTTGTGGAACTGTGTGAGGAGGTGAAAACCATGTGCAGTGTTGCCAGCCAGCAGCCCATCACACTCAAATGGATCGATGATGAAGGTGGGTGTGCCTCACAGTCACAGGCTTCCTGTCAGATTTCACTTTACTTTTGGTTTCATGGCTGTAGGAGATGAGACCCCACCTATATTTTCAAACTACTCCACCTCTATTTTCCAAGCCAGATTCTTAGACTTCCAGTGAAAACTATAGGGAATTGTACATTCCTGTCCTTAGCTCTAAAATTCTGGAACAACTTCCCAGCCTCTCTTCACACCCTTGACTCTGAGGCGTCTCTTAACATTCCCCCACCTGACACATGTTTAGCCTGCATTGTTGCCATTCACTTTGCCTGGTTTCCTGGTCAGTTTTGGCTTTGTGGTCGTCTCCTGTAAAAAATACAAGCTGCTTATCAATCAAAACCAACTGATAAACAGATAAGTATTAATGATTCCAGTGCACATCAGTTTCATATTTTTAAAAAATACCCTGCACCCAACCGGTTTGTCTGATAAGTGCCCCATGTAGCAGGGTACCCTCACAGCAGAGACTCTCTGGATTGTGTGTGTGTCACATCTGAGTGTGGTGTGGCACTTGTTGCATTGAGAGCAGCATTTGTATGTGAAAACACAATCAGTGATGAATGTCACGTAACAGAGAATAAAGCAGTGCAGGGCGAAGCATGTCTGTGCTGTGTTAGCTTAGACAGTGAAGTGTCCTATAAGAATGTCTGTATGTATTGTAGAGAGAGACAGAGAAGGTCAGCTGTTTCAATAACCTCCATTAAAGCACCATGGTTGGCAAAATTCTACATGAAAACTGTTCCTGCGATAGGTGGAAACATTAAACTTGTGTCACCACTTGAGGCAAAAACACATCATCCAATGCAAATAGGCTTTGAGACACAGGAGGTTCACTTTGATGATGTGACAGTATCCTGCAGCTCCTGGACAGTACCTGAGTTGTTGTTGGTAGTATTAAGTAGTTATGTCATGCTAGCATCAACTGATACATAAATGTCACACACCATGTAAAAGGCTGTCCAAAGACGCAGACTAACAATGCAGACTGTGCACAGAAGCGACACAGTGAGGAGCAAGTGGACTTTCTACAAGTTCCTGTGTTATCGTAACTTCACTGTCTGCACATTTCCCTCAAAGCTGTGTCAGGAAAATGGATCCAACGTTTGTCACACAGTTTATGATGAATAAACCAAATAAATGTTGTTATTGTGTTCCAAGTCCACTAAGCCTCGACTACAATGGAAATACTCACAGTCACAGTGACTGATCATTAGTATTGTTACCAAACACACCACAGTAATTCAAAGAGATGCTGTCTAATATTGTCAAGATAAAAAAGTGATAGAAACAAAGACCCGTGACTTTTGTTTTTCCATGTTTATCCTTGGAAATGAGACTTTATTTTTCTCCTTAATGTTCTGCACACAGCACATCCCATAATAACAAAGAAAACGTATCACAAATAAAAACACATCATGTACATGGATAGTCACAGTGTTTGCTTTGGAGCACCTCTGGCAGCACTTACAGTCTGAGGACTGGGTATGACACTGTAAGCCTGGCTGTTTCGCGTCCTTCTTTGTCCTCTCAGACTCCATCACGGGGGACGGGCAGCATTTTATGCCATCTTCACATCGAGTCTGGGCTCTGGCTGGGCAACATCACAATGTGGCTCCAGAGCACATGTGATGTTGCTGAACCTTTTTCTTGGCCGCTCGAACAAACAGGCCTGATTGGTGGAGTGCTGCAGAGAAGCTTCTCCTCTCTGGAGCTCTGTCAGAGTGATCGTCTGGGTTTTAGTCCGCTCCTTGAGTAAGGCCTTCTACCCAGATCACTCAGATGGGTGGGGTGGTCTGGGAACAGTCCTTTGTTGTTACAAACTTGTTGCCTTTGTGGATATTGGCTGCACAAATGTTTCTTTTGCTTGATATAACTCAGAGGTGTACAGACAGGTCCTGGCACATCGTGCTGGATGATGGATGGTTGAATATGGGGACAAGCAGAGTTAACCACTGGACTCCAGTCAAGTTGTAGAAGCGCTTCACAGATGAGACAGGATGTAACAACCTTTCAGTACGTCTAAAATGAACATGTTTTAATGTAACTGTAATATTTTTGTTTTTCATTTTTAATCATTTGTAAAATAAGTTTGCAAGAATTTGAAGCGAATTTTTTTTTAAATTGTCATCATATTGGGATATGTTGAATGTTGAGGTGAAAAATGAATTGAATCCACTTTGGAATATGGCTGTAGCATTAAAAATGTGAAGAAGTGAAGCGCTTTCAGTACTGTCTAGATCTTTGGCCACTATAGGAACAGGGCTGCACCCTTTGAGTAATTTGAATAACGTGATTATAAAAACACGCTCTGTAGCGCTCAGCTGTCACCATGTTGACGTGTGTTTCGCCCACATTTGTGACTCAACATAGACTTGCAGGTTTTTCAACCAAAACACTGATCACACAACAGCAGCAGTGATGATGATGATGTAGTTTAACATGGAGTCCAGCTATACACAGTGAAGAGCAAAGAGGCGGAGCCGTTACAGAGCCGGTGACCTCAGGTCGAGTAAACAGTGCAGCGCTGTTCCTGCAGAGGTTAACCTTCACTGCAACACACACACCTACAGACACACACGGACACACAGACACCTGCAGACACACAGACACACACAGACATCTGCAGACACACAGACACACACACACAGATAGACACAGACAGACACACACACACGCAGTAGCGGTTTTAGATACGGGCTACACGGGCGGTTGCCCGGGGTGGCATCATGGTGGGGGGCGGCATAAAAAATAAATAAATAAAATTTAAAAAGTTGCTCGTACTCATGCTGTGCGACGTCATGCCAGCGCATATTCGGAATGGCATAGGCACCGATCGGTTTTCTATCGCCCATTTGCTGGGAGTAAGGGCGCCCTCCGTTTGCGAGGTGCACCTGCTGCTGGCGGCACAGGGAGGAGAGGGAGGGGTGGCAAGGATTCTCTGGCTGGCTGGAGTAGCATCTAATAACCAGCTCGCAAAATGAAAGAAAATAAAAACAAACCAACAAACACGAAAACACCAGACATTATGATACAGACTTATAATTTGCACCGATGTTTTTCCTCGGTGCGCCTGCTCGCTGCTGAATTCAAAGTAAACTTTATTGTCATCTCTGCTACATACAGTGCAGTATATAGAGAGACGAGACGACGAGGCTCCAGTTACAGCAGTGCAAGTAAACAAACAATAAATATAAGAAGAGTAAGAAAATAAATACACACTTTAGAACTCGAGGCAAAGGGATCACTAACAATTTAAAATTTATATTTTATATTTTGATGATTTAATGTCTCACACACAACCCGTGGGAAGGGGAGGGGGGCCCTGCTGCTTCCAAATAGAACACATTTCATTCATAATGTTGTAAATCCAAGCCCATTATGTATTCATGATTTGAATGAGGGAGTCTTCGCCCAGGGCGCCAAACAGGCTAGGACCGCCACTGCACACACGCACGCACACACAGACACACGCACACACACACACACAGACAGACACACGCACGCACACACACAGACAGACACACACACACAGACAGACACACAAACACACAGACAGACACACACACACAGACACACACACAAACACACAGACAGACACACACAGACAGACACACACACATAGACACAAACACACAGACAGACACCTGCAGACACAGACAGACAGACACAAGCACACAGACACACACACATGTAAAATCGGCCTCATGCAGACGATCCATTAATACAATTAAAGCGTTCGGTTTGTTTCCACAGATGAAGGATGTTGTTATTGTGTTGTTATATTTTCTAAAATGGAAACCTATGAAGGATCTGTGGGTTTTTTCTCTTTTGAATATTTATTATTGCTCAGTAATAAAAGTATTGTATCCAATTACTTAGGTTAGATGAAACTTTATTAATCCTTCAGGTGGGTTCCTCTGGGAAATTCAGTTTACTTGATAAATTAAGGCTAGATTACTCTATTACATATTACTATTACTCTAATCGATGGTTGCAGCCCCAGTCAAAAGTAAAAACTCCTGAGAACTTAAACTGAATTGGACCGTTAAACCTTGAACAGTCTGTAGTCCTGATCAGAAGATTATATTGATAAGATTGCATGCATGTGTTTGTCTGTGTAGGGGACCCGTGTACCATCTCCTCTCAGATGGAGCTAGAGGAGGCGCTACGGATTTACAGTCGAACCAAAAGGTCTGGATTACTGTTGCATGGTGAGTTTGGGAAAACTTTTCATTAAAGAGGATCTGCATGCATATTTCCAGGAATACACTACCGGTCAAAGGTTTACAACACCCCAATTTTTCCAGTTATTTATTGCAATTCAAGTCGTTCAAGTCCAGTGAATAGTTTAAAATGGTACAAAGGGTGAACTGCCACACTGTGGTACCATAAGCTCGTCAGCATCCGTTGAACAGTGTTGTACTGCAGAAAGTAGTGTGATGGTACAAGAATGGGGAGAAAAAGGTGATTAACAATGGAAGAGAGACAGACCATCATATAAATGTCGGTCTGTCCTACAGAGAAACTGCAAAGAAAGTCAAGGTGTCAGTGAGTACAGTTTCCTTCAGCATCCAAAGGCTCAGAAACAAACTGTGACAGGAAGAGGTCTGCAGACCCAAAGACACGACTCAATCAGAGGACAAGTTTCTGAGAGTTGGATAGGCGACTCACAGGACAACAGTTTTAAGCAGCTTTACAGTGGTCGTAGTAAGAAAGTCTCAGTTTCAACTGTGAAGAGAAGACTTTGAGCTGCAGGTTTGACAGGAAGAGTTGCAGCAAAAAAGTCAGACATCAGAATAAGACAAAGAGGCTTGGCTGGGCCGTGAAACGCCACCATTGGACTACTGAAGACTGGAAGAAGGTATTATGGACTGATGGATCACATTTGAAATCTTGTGTTCATCACACAGGATCTTTGTGGTCGAGTAGGTAAATGATGGTTCCACAGTGTGTGGTATCGACTGTCAAACATGGAGGAGGAAGTGTGATGGTCTGGGGCTGTTTGCTGGATCCAGGGTCGGTGACTTGTACAGAGTGAGAGGCTCCCTGAACCAAAACGCGTACCACAGCGTTGTGCAGCACCATGCAGGACCCTCTGGTATGAGCCTAGTTGGTCAGGGCTTCATCCTACAGCAACATAAAGACCCAAAACATAGATCCAAGCTGTGCCAGAACTACCTCAGGAACAAAGAACAAGGTGGTGAGCTTGAAAACATGGAGTGTCCAGCACAGTCTCCAGACTTAAACCCCATCGAGCTGGTTTGAACTGGACAGAAGAGTGAAAGCAAAGCAACCTACAAGGTCCACGTTTATGGGAACTTCTGCTACAGATATGGGAGAATATTTGATTTCTTTTGTAGAAAGAAGCCACGGCTGTGTTCAGCTGCTATATCTGCCAAAGGAGGCGACTCTGATGGGTCAAAGGTTAGAATACAGTTTGGTCTATAAACTGATTCCATGATTTCTTTCCAATTACTTATTTGTGCTAACAATGAGACATTAAACTGTATCATTTTCAATAAAAAACTGGAAAATGTTGGGTTTTCTTAAACTTTTGAGCGGTAGTGTGTATTTTTAAGTGGTTGGATATTTTATATATTTACTAATTACCATGATTTTTAAAATGATAATTATAGTATCTTCTTTTTGCTTTTATGAGTTAATGTGAGTCAATGTTTCTATGGTTTGTTCTGGTAGGAGGTGCTTAAGCACGGTGTTGGTCCAAGGCTGGGCTGCTGGCCAGTCACCATTAGCCATGGAGTTAGCCCCGAGTTTAATTTCAGCTGAGTTCCTTTAGGGTCTATAAAACAGCTTGAACTTTGTTTGTTCCTGTTTCTTCTGACACATGCATCATGCATAAGTATTCAGGTCTCAGGCCTCTGAGTTAAGACTGACTGAAATAACATTGCCAGTGTAAGCTTACCGGTCCATACTGTATACTGATATCAGATAAGATTACTTAAATATTACTTTAATGCATGCCGCACTGCTTTTTTAAAAACTGTATTAACGGGGTGGCTGTAGCTCAGAAGGTAGAGTCGACACCCGGCTGCCAAAAACCCTTGGGCAAGATTCAAACCCCAAGTGTCTGCATCCAAAGGAGTATGAATGTTAGAAAAGGTATGACTGGGTGAACCTTTGTATAAAAGCCTGCGCTCAGAGCTCAGCAGGAAGCACTGTGTATGAACCCGTCCACTCTGGGTGGAAACCATCTCACTCAGGAGGAACGCTGTTTGACTCTATAGGTGTGTGTAAACAGACAAGTTCTGCTCATTGACCTTTCACACTGTTATTTAGTTTTCATTTAGTGGTTTGGTCCTCAAATGTTTATTTGTCTTTTCTTCAAATAGAAGTAATGACATTGACAAAACAAACTGTGCTGCTTGGTATGAGGACAACAACAAATGTCTGCTTTCCTTTCCTGTTTTTCCAGTATTCCCCAGTATTCCAGAGCAGCCGGGAATGCTCTGCCCCGGAGAAGACAGTGAGTAAACCTGCTCTGCTTTCATTCTGTGAGACCAAGTGAGAGTGGATGTCCTTGGACACGTATGTGTCCACGTGACACCTGGACACATAGATATCCAGTAGGGCTGTCAGCGTTAACGTGTCATCACAATTCAAATGTGTAGCACATGTAACCCGTCTGGAGCGCAGAGTGACTCAAAATCCCTGCAATGACTCTGTCAACACATTTCAGACAGTCTGGCCGAAGTTTGTCCGTGCTGCGCTGCAGATGGGTTAAAGATTCGAATCACGTTAATCCTGATGCTGCATTAACATCTTAACGCTGACAGCTCTAATATCCACGCGTTCATTTTCTTTGTTTCCACAGCTGATGTGTGCGCTCTGTCTCAATAATCAGGTGTGTTGACCTGTTTTGCACCTCTCCTGTCATTGTTGTTGTTGCCCCTGCAGTTCCATCCTACACGTGTGCGATTACTGTAGCAATAAAATGAACGTGTCCATCTCAGTCCATGCATGTGTGTTTCAGTGCATTGACACCCGTGTGTGTGCGTTCTGGTTCTTGTATACACTCTGATGGGAGTATAACAGGAACATGTTGTGCAGCAGTGGTGTTGACCCTAGATCTCAGTCCAAGCTGGTGGCAGTGGATTGGTGTGTAGAGCCAACCCAGTCCATATATCCCCAGTCCCAGTATACCTGCTGCCAGACACCATGAACACCTTCCTGGGTTGAGTGTGTGTGCCCTGCCAGACTGCAACATTTAATGTTCTGGCTGATATTTCATTTCTGTGGATTTTGGGCCTTCATGTAAGTCTGCAGGTGCAGGGCTCTGAACATCAAACACTCTATATTAAACTTCTTAAGGGTGATCATCAGCTGGTTCTTGAAGAATTGAGCATGATATGGCAAGCATGCCTATACGGAAAAGATATATATAAATCATATAAAGTTTGTATCTGTCTTGTGTGAAACTTGTATGAAAAGCATACAAGAGTGAAAACAGATATAAGATCCCTTGAATAATTATATAAATGAAACTTGTATGTTTTGGATACTTACTAAAACAATATATGAAAGTAATGAGAAAATGGCCACTTTCATGAGTAAATCATATAAGGCTTATATGATTCACTATATGAAGTAGGCCACATCTGATGCAAGTCTTTTATAAGTTTTTACTATTTCTTTTCCATATGGGTGGATTTCAGTAAGAAAGCACCTTAACTGAATCTTTTTGGTGTATGAGGGGATTTTATGGTTGGACTTGAGAAGCAGTTTGAGGTAACCAGGAGTTTATCCTGTCCGTGTAACACATGCAGAACTAGTTTAGACGTGTCGGTCAGGAAGCTTTTCTGCAAAGATGTTTCTGTGTCATTTGTGTTTTTGCTGAGTTCATGTGTGGAGTCGTCACCGCTGCTGGCTCCCCATCCCCACCAGTGTACTGTCAGGTTGCTGCTACACTCCCTCGCTGCCTATTTGCTGTGACAGCATGTTTCAGCAGCTTGTGTTGGGCGCTCCTGAGTGTGCATGTGCAGAAAAGCCTGTGTGTATGTGTTTGAGGGGAGGTGAGCCCTGTGCTGTTTTCCTGTGCCATACCACTTGAACCAGTGTGAAGACCACAGCTGTAGGTAGGTAATGAGGGATCTGGATCAGGGTCACACACACTGAGTTAGATCACTCTTGTGCTCTAAGCTGTGCTGGTCACACCCTGTGGACACATGTAATAATGTACATTAACATTGTACTAATTGTGGCTTCCTGTTTGGCTGTTTGTCATTTAACCCTCCTTAACGTAGTGCTGGTGTTGATAGGAGGAAACAAGGACTGAAGGACTGAGCTGCTTTCTCCTGAAGGGAGGAGGACAGAATAAGAATGAGGAAGCAGGGAAACATTGTTGCTCATTAATGTTTAGACTGTGTCTGTTTTTCAAGGCAGACTCAGCGCTGACAGCACTAGTAGCTACTAAACTGAATGTACTGAAGCAGTTTTCAAGGCTTTGTTCACTTCAAACAAAATGCTTTAAAATAATTCCCAGTTTTCCGTTGTGGGACTGAGCCATGGACTTTGTTCTTGTTTGTCTGATTTATAATTATGTGTAGTTCTGTTCTTCATGTCTTTAACTTTGGTTCAGCCTACATTGGTCTTATGGTTTAGATATTCTCAAAAGGTATCACAGATTATTTCATACTTTTTAAGTATGGCGTTATTTTTGTCCCACTATTCTGAGCGCACGTAAAACAATTTGCAGGTGCAAGTGTTGCATTTTGAGGAGAAATTTATTTTGAGTGAAGAAAAGCAAAATTTGAGTGAACAAAATTCATTGCTGCGTGCAAAAGATGTATTTCAGTGTTTGCTATTATACACACACACACACAATAGCAGCCCCTCGCACTCAGGTTTTGCATTTGCGCTCGCTCGCAATGTGTTGCTCGCGCTCTCAACTCTTTCTGTACACCGTTATATTTGTGCCACAAAACCAGCCAATCACAGACTTGGATGCAAAAAAAATCTGATTAGCTGTTTTGGTCTCCAATCCCAGAATCCATTTCATCCAAAACTCAAACGAGGCAGTGGCGGAGGAACACAGAGTGGCAGAGTTTGAAATATTACTCTTTCTGGGTCACAAAATAAACTTTTAAGATATTTTCATGCAAGAATGTTGCTGTGTAAACTGTGAGCAAGCGCAAATGCAAACACTGAGCGAGAGGAGCTGCTGTTGTGTGTATGTGTGTAGATAATAGCAAACACTGAAATACATCTTTTGCACGCAGCAATGAATTTTGTTCACTCGAATTTAGCTTTTCTTCGCTCAAAATAAATTTCTCCTCAAAATGCAACACTTGCACCTGCAATTTTTTTTTACGTGCCCTCAAATTTTTTTTACGTGCGCTCACAATAGTGTCACAAAAGTAACGCCATACTTAAGTAGTAATGTAATTGTTCTGCAACTCAACTCACATTGAAAACTGTCACAAAGAGCAGGTGAGAGCAGCTGTCACTGTGAGGATACTGGTAGAAAGGATCACTGGGATCAGCCGGTGTTGCTCATCTTGTTATCTGCTGAAGTTCATCCTTTGGCTTCTGAGCTGGAGTTTCCACATATTTAGCTTTGGGTTGTTTGCTACGAGCTTTGTGTTAGCATGCTGTATGTGCAGTAGCTCACAGCAATGGATGGCTGTTTGTAGTTTCATTACTTTATTACATGTAATATAATGTAATGTAATGTGATTACATTAATCTCCAAAAGTTGATTCTGTTCATCTGGACGTAGCGTTTTCTGGGAGAAACGTTTCGTTACTCATCCAAGAAAGCTCCAGCCGATCCAGGAGAGAAGGACAACCGTTGCCCAAGCGAAAACCTGTAGTGATCCCATATGTGTCAGGAGTATCGGAACAGTTGAGACGCATTTTTTTCGAAACACCGGGTCTCTGTGGCTTTTAAACCCCAAAACATGCTGCGCCAAAAATTGGTCCACCCCAAGGATCGGGTCCCCCGACACAAACAGAATAACATAGCGTACGCTGTTAAGTGCCAGGAGGATTGCCAGGATTTATACATCGGGGAAACCAAACAACCTCTGGCGAAGCGGATGGCACAACACAGAAGAGCTACCTCGTCAGGCCAGGACTCTGCAGTCTATTTACACCTACAGGCTAGTGGACACTCTTTCAAGGATGAGGATGTACACATCCTGGACAGGGAAGAACGCTGGTTTGAGCGTGGAGTCAAGGAGGCCATTTACGTGAAAAGGGAAAGACCATCTCTGAATCGAGGAGGGGGCCTAAGGGTACATCTTTCGCCATCTTACAATGCTGTGATTGCAGCCATTCCCCAACTCTCTGTGAATGGTACTCATGGCCATTGATCAGTGGTCCTTAATCAGTGGGTTTTGGTCAGTGGTTGTTGATCAATGGTCATGAGAATTTGCATAATTATGATGAAGGAACTGACCTCCCAGCCCATTGTTCGTTCAGTGGGCTGGTTTCAGTCATTATGCAAATGTACTGTTTATAAGATTGGGGAAACCTGCAATCAGCTGAGACTGAAGAAGTCACTTGGATGAGTGACGAAACGTTTCTCCCAGAAAACGCTACGTCCAGATGAACAGAATAAACTTTTGGAGATTTATTTTCCTGGATGATTGAGAATGGATCAAGATGATTACATTAATAACTATTTTCAGTTTCTGGCTCTCTTATCAATCTCTAGCACTCTTTATCCTGTCTTCCTCTCATCGCTCTTGGTTGGAAATTTGGTGCTATATACAGTGGCTTGCAAAAGTATTCGGCCCCCTTGAACTTTCACACATTTTGTCACATTACAGCCACAAACATGAATCAATTTTATTGGAATTCCACGTGAAAGACCAATACAAAGTGGTGTGGAGAAGTGGAACAAAAATCATACATGATTCCAAACATTTTTTACAAATAAATAACTGCAAAGTGGGGTGTGTGTAATTATTCAGCCCCCTTTGGTCTGAGTGCAGTCAGTTGCCCATAGACATTGCCTGATGAGTGCTAATGACTAAATAGAGTGCACCAGTGTGTAATCTAATGTCAGTGCAAATACAGCTGCTCTGTGACGGCCTCAGAGGCTGTCTAAGAGAATATTGGGAGCAACAACACCATGAAGTCCAACGAACACACCAGACAGGTCAGGAATAAAGTTATTGAGAAATTTAAAGCAGGCTTAGGCTACAAAAAGATTTCCCAAGCCTTGAACATCCCACGGAGCACTGTTCAAGTGATCATTCAGAAATGGAAGGAGTATGGCACAACTGTAAACCTACCAAGACAAGGCCGTCCACCTAAACTCAGGCCGAACAAGGAGAGCGCTGATCAGAAATGCAGCCAAGAGGCCCATGGTGACTCTGGACGAGCTGCAGAGATCTACAGCTCAGGTGGGGGATTCTGTCCATAGGACAACTATTAGTCGTGCACTGCACAAAATTGGCCTATATGGAAGAGTGGCAAGAAGAAAGCTATTGTTAACTGAAAACCATAAGAAGTCCTGTTTGCAGTTTGCCACAAGCCATGTGGGGGACACAGCAAACATGTGGAAGAAGGTGCTCTGGTCAGATGAGACCAAAATGGAACTTTTTGGCCAAAATGCAAAATGCTATGTGTGGCGGAAAACTAACACTGCACATCACTCTGAACACACCACCCCCACTGTCAAATATGGTGGTGGCAGCATCATGCTCTGGGGGTGCTTCTCTTCAGCAGGGACAGGGAAGCTGGTCAGAGTTGATGGGGAGATGGATGGAGCCAAATACAGGGCAATCTTGGAAGAAAACCTCTTGGAATCTGCAAAAGACTTGAGACTGGGGCGGAGGTTCACCTTCCAGCAGGACAACGACCCTAAACATAAAGCCAGGGCAACAATGGAATGGTTTAAAACAAAACCTATCCATGTGTTAGAATGGCCCAGTCAAAGTCCAGATCTAAATCCAATCGAGAATCTGTGGCAAGATCTGAAAACTGCTGTTCACAAACGCTGTCCATCTAATCTGACTGAGCTGGAGCTGTTTTGCAAAGAATAATGGGCAAGGATTTCAGTCTCTAGATGTGCAAAGCTGGTAGAGACATACCTTAAAAGACTGGCAGCTGGAATTGCAGCAAAAGGTGGTTCTACAAAGTATTGACTCAGGGGGCTGAATAATTATGCACACCCCACTTTTCAGTTATTTATTTGTAAAAAATGTTTGGAATCATGTAGGATTTTCGTTCCACTTCTCACGTGTACACCACTTTGTATTGTTCTTTCATGTGGAATTCCAATCAAATTGATTCATGTTTGTGGCTGTAATGTGACAAAATGTGGAAAAGTTCAAGGGGGCTGAATACTTTTGCAAGCCACTGTAAATAAAATTGAATTGAACTGAATAATTAAACCTTGCAGCGGGTTACATTTAACACTGCTGTTAATAAAAGTGTGCCTAGTTTGTGTTCGTGCTTCTCCGTGTAATTCTGCTGTTGTCAGAAGCTCTGTGGACACCTGAGGCCTGACTTTGTGACTTTGTTCGGTGTGTTTTGCTCTTTTGGTCGTCTTGAGAATTCATTGTTCCCTGCACAGATTCCAGGTTCCAGATGAAGGGGCTCTTGGGGATTATTGGGATTTCCCTCTAATATCATGGGTCCTGCTATGGTTTGGAGCCTGAGTAAGATAAAGGAATTGGTTTGGATTAAATAAATCCATCCAGTGGCCGCTACATTAACTCATGACAACTTTGGATTTCTACTAGAAACAGTCGATCATATTTGTTTGTCAAAGCTGAATCCAGGGCGAACTACGCTAAATTAGCATTTTTAGCTAACAGCTACAATAAGCATAAAAGTTACTGTACGGCTATCATTTGTTAACATGATGCTTGTTCTTATACATGTAATACATTTATTACCAACCTGAGTTTATCCGCTGGTCATTTGACATGACGAATGACTTCTGAAGTCTTAATTCAGCTCAAGATGCTGTAGATTCCCGTCAGTAATGCTTTCGGTCCGCTAGTAAAACGTAGTTCTATTAATCTGCGTTCAATTACTCTTGAACCGGAACAGGATGTAAGTCCGAAAAAAACTGAATTTTGGAACTGAAACTGAATGGTGAGAAGTGAATCTGAAATTATTCGAGAACTAAATTTTTAAAGGATAAAATACGATTTCAAAGCAAATGAATTCATTTTCAAAATATAAAATTCAATTTCAATTTAGTGATGATCATTTTCAAACCAATAAATTGAATTTCAAATTAGGCTAATTCAAATTCAGTTTTTAAAAGTATTTATTCAAGTTACAATTCAGATTCAATCCTAGCAATTCAAATATGAATTTAACTTCAGTTTCTGATGGCACAGATTTCTGCCCATACACCTCTCCTTTGGTTTCCTCTCAGATCAAACCTGGAAACTGTAGGTGGCTTTCAGCTCACTTCCTTATAAAACTGTGGTTTTTCGTAAATTGACCAAAATTATACCAAGAAAATCCAACGTGTTACTAATGTGAAGCTCTGTGCTGACAACAGATGAGGCTCCGCTTGAAAGCAGCTGGCTTTCTTTTTCTGTGTGTGTGTGTGTGTGTGTGTGTGTGTGTGTGTGTGTGAAGAGGAAACAGACTCTCCTGTGTGCACACAGAGCGATGGAAGGTGGGAGGAGGCACTGAAATCCCGGATGATGTGCTCAGTGGATGGAGGCTGCCCTGCCTTGCACCAGATTCTGTGATAAAGCATTCCCCCTCACCACCACCAAGCCCTACCCATCCCCCCTCCCCTCCTCCCAGCACAAACCCCCACACCACCCTAGCACCTCCCTCTCTCTGTGGCACCGCTGTCTGGCAAGGGAGGAGCCTCGAGTGCTGCTGCATCACAACATAGGTTGACATGAGATGTGGTGCGAGAGCGAGGGCGGGTGCATTGTACCGTACAGACATCGGCTCCAACACGGGCACTCGCTTTCCTCCCTGCTTCTCTGGTTTTTGTTCTGCCTGCAAAAGCCAAGAAAAAAAAATGGCTGAGATGTGACTTCATCAAGGACGAGCTCTGCAAGCAGACGGGAGAAAGAGACAGAGCGAGAGAATCAAAGAGCCTTGTGAAGAGCAAGGAGAATATCTCAGAGGGAGGGAGGGAGGCGAGGATATAATGAAATAAATCCCAGAGAGGAGAGAGAGAGGGAGGGATCGTCAGAGGGATGTAGCAGTGTGTATCCTCGCCAGCTCGCCACACACACATACATGAACACACACTCACAAACACTGAGCGTGGATTATGTGCTGACAGAGGAGGACAGAGAGGAGAAGGCACACCGGGCGGTGAGCTATCTTATCAGCTATCCATCCTTCCACCCATCCATCTTTCATCAGTCTGTGCTTCCATGTCACACCACAGAGACAATGGATCTGTGCCGAGCGTGTGAATCTTCATCCATAACAAGGATGTGTGATTGATGTCTGCGTTATAGCCGGTTGGGCCACGCACAGCAGGCAAGGACTGAATGTAAGCTGCTAACAGCGCTAGCAGGGCAGTGTTTGTATCGCAGTCACGAAGGGCCGACTGTGTGCCACTTAAACGAGAGGCTACACCTGCCGACGAGGGTGACACAGTGCTGCTTTACATGTGAGTGAGGGCTTGCATTGTTATGGTGTCTGCTAGTGCTGCGATTCAGAGGTGTTTCAGTGACATCAACGGGATTTAATGGCAGCGATGCAGACTGGCACATCAGAGCTCTGTTCCACTGGATGCACTGGGATTTCTTAACCTAGATTGACTGGGAAAGCTAATCCTTTGTGACTGAGACTGTGTCTCTGTCTGACACAAATGTCACTGGTATAAAATGCAATAACAATTAAAGCTAGGATAGAAAACAGGGCAGTGATCAGTCTGTTGATGCTATGGGTGACCTTCACAAACCTGTCACTGTTTCTCTCTGTGCCTTACACAGGATGTGTAAGGATCAATGTCCTAAAAAGCCCCAAATCTTCATTTTCTCTGTGTGTATATTGTCAAATAATGCGCACACACATGCCATACAAGGCTTACATGACAATACTGGAAGTGTCTCTGTCTGTGTGTGCAGGAGCTTTATCAAATCTGAGAAAATGAACTTGGTGACATCATCGGGGTTATCTCGGGTTGTAAACACACACTTGGGTCACAGTCTGTCTGGAGACATTACATTATAGTCATATAGCAACAATGGTATTTGTCACCAGGTTGAGCAGCTCGGCAGAATGAGGATCCAAAGCAGCTTCATGGTGATCATGTCCTGGTATTTAGTGTCCACTGTGGACACCCTGCTGTGATGTTACCACTGGTTTCCCACCAGGTTGTTTCTTGGAGAGAAACCTGTCAATGTTTGAGGAGATTGTGGTGCAGCTGATTAGCAAGGTGCATCCATGTCATGTAGATAAAAGGTTTGCATCCATGTGGACAGCATCTCCAAACCGCGGTGCTCATGGTTTAATGGCATGCTCTGTGGGTGTTACTACAGCACGCTCTTCCTGTGCTTGATCAGTTGCTCGTACTTTGAATGTTTCTTTGCCCAAAGTGACGAGGCACTTTAGCGTTCAGCTTCTCCTTCCTTGGCTTGTTCTCTGCAGCGCTGGGGGGAGTATTACATCTCAGAGGCTATATCTGGCTCTGGAAACATTCTGGGTTTCTTGGGCCTATAGTGGCTGTGCTCTATGCAACGTGAGTCATGCTGGATATTGATCCTTTCTAACTATTTCTGAGTGGGACTGGCACAGAAGGTTTGTTGGAAGTTTCTGTCATGCGTGCCAGTTTTGCTGACTGGACACTGACCTATTATTAGCTCTTTATGGATCAGCTGAACAGCTTTGTCTATCAGCAGTGTAGCCACTGATATGTAATGCTACATAATAACAGATGTGCTGGATAGTGATGTGACTGTCAGTATCATCTGTACCATGTACAACAGCTGTCTCCTGGTTTTCTTCCTTTGCAGGGCCCATTGATATTGCATTATGGGGCTCCAGTCAGCCTGCAAGTGGTTAATCTGGTTAAACTGGCCCAGTGAACTGCTGCTTTAATATCAGGCTAACCGTGGAGTAGGAAACCTCTTCATGTTACTCTTCTACAACGAGTCCCTAATTTAAAGAGGGAGCAGCATCTGTTTCCAGTCTTTGTGTTGCCACACTGTTGTTAGAAGCTGATGCATGTGGCGTGTAATGGTATTGTGCAGCTACTGCAGTCCCAGCATGTGCACACACTTCCAAGTGTTAAAAGATCAGCGTGAGAGGATATGTGACAGAGCAGGCCACAAACTAAAGGCTGTGTATTGGTCACTGTCTGCCTTTTGTTACTTATTACTGAACCTTAAAGGCAAGGATGGCTCTGTCCGTGCTGGGAGGTGTTCTGTGCAGAGACCACAGTGTTTCCATCATCAGCACTTCAGATAACACCCCAATTAGAAATGCACACAGCACTCATCCTGGTCCTAATCACCATGCTGGTTGACCTTTCTTTGGAGCGTTTCTATATACTGATTAGCATTAATATGTACAAACAGTGTCGAGTGATAGTCTGCACAGCTTTCACTGTTGATGTAATATAGTCCCTTAAACTGAGCCCTTTATTGTCCCAATGTATTATTTACATTATAATGAGGAATGCATTGATTTGGCTGAGTACTGGCATACTTGGGGATTACATCATCTCATCAGCCCTGGCTTAGGCAGTGCTTTGAAAATCCACTTTCAGCGTACTCATTACTTGCTTTAAGTTGAAGTCACTAATGTAATCCTGTGGGATGCCTCAGCTCACCGATATAATCTGATTGCTTCTGTAAACTGATGTAGCTCCATGGCAACCCAAAACTAACGACTGGTTTATACACTATAGCTCATATTGGTAGTCGTTCAAGTCAAGTCAAGTGTTTTTATCTGACCAACTAATCCAGGTCATGTATGTATAGTCAAGATGCTTCATGCTTCTGACAGCTGACATCTTCATTCTACCAGCTGGAGTTTATAAAGTCCAAGAATATCAACAGTGAACACATCAAACTAAAGAGGCCGCTGAGTAATGTTTCAGCAGAAATAAGTTGGAAAGACAGTACTTCATGTTTACCTCCTAATCGTTCAGATGAAGTTTGCAGCCAGTCTGAGCCTCTGCTGTCAGCCTGTATTTCAGCTGTGACAGGGTCATTATCGTGACCTCCACTGAAAGGAAACTGTCCTCTGTGCTTGCTGACACACTTCTTCAAAGAGTCGAGTGTGGGCTCAAAGCATAGGCGGAATCAGTCGCTGCTCCCTTTTTTAGGATCCCTGATAACTTAAATACATGAACCAGGGTCATGAAATTCTCAGGGCTTAAAAACATTTAAGTTCAGTTCAAAACTGGAACCAAATCAGTTTTGCATGAATCACAATCTAAACCCCCAAATCATCTTTTCTATGACCAGCTTTGCTCGTGGGCTGTTTCCTCATTTAAGTAGCAGGACTGTGCCAGTCTAATGTCTATAATGTGGCTTAACAGAAACCATCATTATCGCTTGTATTAATTAAAAAATTCACTGAGTGATCTTAAATACTTCTTAAAGCCCCGGTACACCTTGGATTCCAGTGTTTCCCTCACAGAGTATCATGTGTGAGTCAGTGATGTGTTATAGGCAGTACTGAACAAACTGCTTCACTTCAGAGCAACAGTGCAGCCTGATCTATTGTTGCATGCTGCACAGTGGAACCAGCACATTAGCTGCACCTGCAGCAACAGTTATAATAACGACACAAACTAAAGGAGGCTTTAGGCCAGAGCCCCAGCCTGATGTCACATGACGTCCTGGTTTAAAAGCTCTTTTTAATGTCGCTCATCAGAAGCTGCAGCTGCTGACAACTGTCAACAGGTTTGATACCAGATAGAAATATGGTTTAAAATGCTTGAGTGTTGTGAGGAGCTGTCGCTGGTGCAGCAGAAGGAATCCTGAAAAAATTAGGATGCTTTTCAAGCTCCTTCCCACAACAGCAGGTCAGAGCTGAGGAACCTTGATCGAAGAATTTTTGTACCTTGGAAACAAAAAGCAACAACTGCAGCGGCACACATTGTGCAGCCTGCTAGCTTTGTTTGTCCTGGCAAAAAGTAAGCAGGCTTTTACTGATAAATGCAGAAACACAGTTTAGCTGTTTAGGTGGCTCTCAGGAATCACTGACCCATCCTGTACAGTTACCACATTATCCAACCCCTGCAGTTCATCCGATAATGCGAGTATAAGGAACACTTTTCCCACATCCATGGTGATAGTTTTAATGACCTAAAATCAAGAATTTTACTGTGCTTATCTGAGGACAGCTGAATGCTGTTCAAACCATGTGCATGGCTGCCGCTTTGTGATTCTTCTTTTCTTTGCACATTTCTAACGTATACATTTCACAGCTCGTCTTAATAATAACAGCTAATAATTAAATGCAGAGTGGTGTGTAAACACTCAGGATACACACAGGACAACCTGAATCAGCTCTAACTGTACACTTTGTCAGAAAGTTTTAAACCTAACCTTAAAACCAGAGAGGGTGGGAGCTGGTTCATCAGAAGATGAAGGCTCTGCCTCCTCTTCTACTTTCATAGATCCAGGAAGCACAAGTAAGCCTGCAGTGCAAGAGCGATGTGCTCTAATGAGGCTAAACGGTCATTAAGATAAGATGGGGCCTGATTATTTAAGACCTTGTATGTGAGGAGCAGGATTTTGAATTCTGGATTTAACAGGGAGCCAATGAAGGGAAGTCAATACAGGAGAAATCTGCTCTCTCTTTCTAGTCCCTGTCAGTACTCTTGCTGCAGCATTTTTGATTAGCTGAAGGCTTTCAGGGAGTTTTTAGGACTTCCTGATAATAATGAATTGCAGTAGTCCAGCCTGGAAGTAATAAATGCATGAACTAGTTTTTCAGCGTCACTCTGAGACAGGATATTTCTAATTTTAGAGATGTTGCACAAATGGAAGAAAGCAGTCTTACATATTTGTTTAATATGTGCGTTGAAGGACATATCCTGGTCAAAAATGACTCCAAGGTTCCTCACAGTGTTACTGGAGGCCAAGGTAATGCCATCCAGAGTAAGAATCTGGTTAGATACCATATTTCTAAGATTTTCAGGGCCGAGTAGAATAACCTCAGTTTGATCTGAATTAAGAAGCAGAAAGTTAGTGGCCATCCAGGTCTTTATGTCTTTAAGACATTCCTGCAGTTTAACTAATTGGTGTGTGTTATTCAGTGAATGGATCATCAGCTTAAATCCAAATTCATCTGTGTTCTTGATGTGACCCAACTTTGACCATGAACCCCACAGTCACTGTGAACAGTCCCACACACTGCTTTGCTGTAGATTCATCAAAGTACAACTAACTAACTTATTTGTCCTGCAGTAAACTTTTTCCAGCTCTAAGTGCAGTTATGTCTCATTGTTGTACAGTTAGCAAACACACGGTGACAAACTTCATCCAAGCAGTTTGTGTGTTTGCTGAAATGTGCTGCCCACTTTAAGCCTCAAGTATCGAACTATAGATGATCCATAAATGGGACATTTATTCCTCTTTCCCTGGTGATGAAGGCATCAGTAGGATTGCTGTTGGATGTGTCACTGTGCCCACATGTTTGATGTTGGAAGATGCACAATGACATGGAATAAAAACTCAAATCTGTTAAACTGTTAAAGCAGCAAGAGTTTTGAAACTGTAAGGAGTAGAACATGCACGTATATCAGGTAGTAACAGTAATCAGCTGTCTGGAAAATAAATAATTTTCACCTGTTATCAGCTCCCGTTTGGGAAGTCTGAAGGACATCTTGCATTTTTTTCCAGTTCAGGACAAAAGTACCAGGTGATCTTTGTACGTTGATTGCAGTGTGATTGCTCTGCACGTGAATCTGTGGGGTTTAGTCGATGTTTGATCGTATCTCCCGACCCAGGTGTGCACTTCTTCTCAAGCTTTGCTGTGGTCCGAGTGGTCGTAACGTTGTCATTTTGTCTTTGCTAGTTAAGCAGTTGTTCTGTACATGGTTCAGTTTAAAAGCCCTGTTTGAAAAGAAAAGTGTGTGTGAGTGTGACAGTCACACATCACAGAGCTCAGCTGTCAAAGAGCAGGAGCCGGCGATGACTTAGTTCAGTCTGGGACATGCTGAACATGACAGAGAGGGTTAACCACATCAGTCAGTTACACCTCTGTCAGTCATACACTAGGGGTGGGGGAAAAAATCGATACTGTGTAGTATGGTGATATTTTGTTTGCTAATAATGTATCGATACAGGGACAGCAGAAATAGATATTTTGTTACAAAAAAGGTTTTGTGGACTGGAACATGCTCTGACTTCAGAGCATGTTGATCCTTTTTCTGAGCAAGAATCCTGACATTCCTTCACTGTCCAAATGTGTTTAACTTTTTTTTGGCAGCAATAAACATGACAGTTTACTTATTTTAATTTAAGACATGTTTTATTTTAATTAAGTTTAAAACTTTTTTATTTAATGCAAAATTATATTTTGTTTTAATTTACTTTCAAATTCTTCAGTTGTTGAATGGGCTGCATAGTTTTCATAAATTGCATAGTTCAGAATAGCTATAATTGTACCAGATGGTTGCATTCAGTTAAGTTGGACTAGACTGTAATACAAACCGTTCAGTTTGTCAACAATAAAACTGAAATGAGAGAAAGACTGAGTGTGAGACTTTGATATTAGATAAAATGAATATTGATAAAGTTTACCTTTATGTACAGAATCTGAATATCGCAAAATATTTTTAAAAATTGCAATAATATCGTATCGTGCGTTAAGTATTGTGATAATATCGTATCGTGGGATGTATGGTGATTCCCACCTCTATCATACACCAAGGAGCTGCTCAGGTCAGACTCACACCGATCATTAAAATGCTCAATAAACAATATTCAGGTTTATGTTTCTTAACGTGCAGAGTGATAACGAAGTACAATTGTGCCCAGAAAAGTATTCACCGTTATCTGTTATGTCCGTTCATATCATACCGGTATAATGTCGGGCAACGATAAGAAAATGAAATATTGCAATAGAATATGGGTAAAACGCGCATGCGCAGTGCCTTTGTTTTCATACGCAAACGGCGTATGAAAACGCGTGCCGGCGACAGAGAATGAGAAGGGCGAAAGTGGATCGTTGAATGAAACAGATGAGCCAGAATTGGTTTGTAAAAATGCTGCAACTTCAGTGGTGTAGAACTGGTTTAGCTTTCGTCTGTCAGCTACACAACAAAGCACTATTTTTGGTAGAGCATGCTAGCGGGCCGTCGTTATTACCGTGTTTTTTGGAAAATACGGCACATTTAAAATCATTCCTTTGATTTTTCTGAAAATCGACAGTGCCCCTTATAATCCCGTGTGCCTTATGTATGAATTCTGGTTGTGTTTACTGACCTCGAAACGATTTTATGTACACGGCGCTGGAAAATGTTTTAGTACGACTTTGCTAAGCTACGAACCCGCACCGCTTGATGGGCATTACGGCTATCGTAGGCAGGAGCCTCGTGGAGTGATACGTACTGTGCTTCAACATAATATTACCGTATTGTGTGTGTATAACCTCTTTTTTAAGTTTTGTGGATATTATACATGGTTATGCTGAGGATATGTCGGCCAATTTCCACTGGAAATGCCTTTTGGTTAAACTGTCAGCAAGGAATTTGCATTTGCACTGTTAAATTTTATATAACTTTAAAGCACATAAAAAAACAGCTGCTTCTTTAAGTGAAAATACATAGATTTTTTTTTTTTTGGCACGAATAAAGTTGTGGAGTTGTAAAGTATTTTGTCTAGTGTCAATTATATCGTCAGTTATATCATTATCGCAAATTTTCAAATGTATATCATGTTTTTGGTCATATCGCCCTGCTCTAGTGTCTTGTACGGTCATACGTGATGTTACATCACACATGTTCACACACTGTGATTTCTGTAACCGTTCCTGAGCTCATGCAGTGACTTACCACACGTCTGTTTCTATGCAGTGAGGACCCGCCTATCACAGGCATTCACTTGGCGTCCTGCTGTTATAGTATAGAGGACGAGCCAAATGCTGAAACTGTCAGTTTTCTGAAGCTTAATGACCCTCTGCCTTTCTCTGCCTCTAAGATGCTCTTTTATACCCAATCATGTTACTAACCTGTCACCAGTTAACGTAATTAGTTACAAAATTGCCTTCAGCTGTTTCTTGTTGTTTTTTGTTGCCACATCCAACTTTTTTAAAGACGTATCGCTGCCAGCAAATTGAGAATGAGCTCATACTTTTGTAATAATAAGTGTGTGTACATGGGTTTGCAAACATCTCTTCTCCTGCAGATGTTTATCAGTGCAGCTATTTAGATGTGGCTAAAACAACCTGGTTCAGTTTCGTCATGATGAAACTATTAATTGTACTTTGTATTATCTGTCTCTGTGCATCAGATCAATGAAGGTAACCCCGGCCATGGAAGGTGCTTCACATGCTCTCTTCAGGTTTTAGTTTATCCTTTAAACTCTGACCTGGTTCACTGCCATCCAATCAAATGGATGGATTTCTGTATGAACTGATTTGTTAACAGGATTTAGAAATTTGATTTGATTACAAAGCCCGGCTGTTCTGAGGTTCATCGTCCACTCAGGAGGACATTCTGTGTAAGCTGCAGAAGCGACCTAACAGATATGTCACCGTTTATTTCAGCTGTAGCTCAGTTTGCTGTAGTTTTCTCTAATAAGGCAGCTGGATGTCCGGGCTCCACACCCACAACACTGAGCACACCTCTTCACTTTTAAGCATCTCTAGCTCCAGAAATAGCAACAGTAGTTTAGTAATGTGTCAGGCCTCCTGCTGCACTGCAGCACACCCATATGTTCTCGCTGCTTGTTCTAACGAAGCAGCTGGGAAGCTTTCTGCCATTGATCTGAATGTGGAATCTGCTTGCGCCCCACATCTGCTTGGATGTATTTGATTTGCACAGACGTGACATAATTTGTTACTATTTAAGTGCATGGAGCTGAATTTCATGCAGCATTAATCATCTGGTCACATGTTGACTGAGACTAATCCAGAGCCCAAATATTATCAGCAGCTCAGGAACAAGAGCAGCGTTTGAATCTTTTCTTTAGATGGACTTTGTGTCCATTGTTTTGTAGTCTGTGACCGAATTATTCAGATGTTCAATATCAGTGTAATGCTGCCTCCTTAACCTGTTACTCAAGTTACACATATTCAGGAAAATTCAGTCACAGATTTTTAAAATGGATTTTGTGAGAGAATTTTGTTCATTTTGTGAGGACCGGTTTAAATCAGACTTTGAATCAGTTTCAGAGACACACTGCAGATTTAGCATGTTAAAGATTACAGCGGGTGAAGCCTGTGTGTTTGCTGGACATCTCTCGATCTGCATCTATCAACACTAAAACGCTCTCAGTGGTAGCTTTGTTAGCGTGGACTGTGGCACAGCAGAGCACCATTGTTCTCTCTCCAACACACTGTAGCTTCTATACTTATCAGAATGATGCATTGTGGTGTCTGCTGAGACAGCGCTGGGCAATAAGACTGGACGTCTCACTGAAACACTGAGGATAAGCATTTGTTCTGATAAAGTTATTCCAATGATGACAGTAAATCTTATGATTTTTTCAGCTATTTATTAATAAGTGACTTTTATGTATATATATGCCTGTATATATTGTGCTATTCTTAGTTATTGTCTGTCTCTGTTAATGTTTGTTTATAATGGAGCACTGTAACGAAAAATAATTTCCCCTAGGGATCAATAAAGTATTCTGATTCTGATTCTTAAAGAATTACAGTGTGTGCTATTGTACACAAGAACATCAGGATGTTTTACCAAACAAATTCAAATTTTGGCTTGGCATCAGTTTATGGCCCCGTCAGTCCCAGTGAGACGATTAGTTACACTGTGTGAAGCCACCCTCGCACACAGAGAGAATAAGCTCTTCCAAAAAATAACTGTTACGTACAAAACGGCTCACGTATAACCAACCGCAGGAGCCGCAGATACAAATGCTGCAAAATCAGTAAATAGAAGCTCAGTAAGGCTAAAAATAATAAGCTAGGAAACAGTCAGTGTAGCACTGTGTATGTTTAGTTGCATTGCCGTCTTCATAAGGAGCGTTCTTGTTATCACCTAAATCCACTTGTGGCTGCTGTAGGCTGGCACTACACTGCTGTAGGCTGGGACTAACTGCTGCGTGCTGGTAGCTTCCTAGTTGACCTGCCTGCCCTGTGCCATGTTTTTAAGCAGCTGGCACTGTGAGTGTGAGCGCTACTTACAGTGGTGGCCTTCAAACAGTGCAGACACTGAGGTACTGTTATTCCTTCTGTGGTAATGCACAGTGTCTACATGTGGCTACACTGTATTTCTGTGTCTCTTGTTGAAAGCTTTGGAAAAGCTAAAAATGACCTCAGTTATTATTTTTCAATTGAGCATGGTCCAAGTCTAGAATAGACTGTGAGCAGAGATCTGATGGTGTGATGCAGGAACTTATAGACAAGAAGGACACACCCAAATAAAAACATCTCCATTTACCTGTTTAGTCTGCATTGGCTGAACAGCTGTAAATTATTATTACTGCTATAGTAGATATTTATTTATTTATTTATTTATTTACTATGAGCTGAAAATGACAAACAACACTGTAGAAAGAGAAGCAACAAAACATGATGAAAACACCTGAGAACACATCAAACTGTACTACTGTGTATCAAAGTTAAATATCTTCATAAAAATGTTCCCTGTCAGTGTTGAACAGGTTAATCTTACTGCTGCGTATGTTTAAAGATGAGATCATGTTAAAGACTTTATATTGTGTTTATAGCAGCCGTCCATAAGGAACGTGTCAGAGTACAATCAGCTGTTCATGAGTGTGACAGTTGGCTATCGATGTGTACAGACAAACTGTTGCTGGGACATGGTCAGCTGTCATTGCTAATGTACTAAATGAGTTAATAACAGCGTTATCAAACTCCAGCTTCTCTGCATCACACACGCTGGCCCAGCGGTTACTGTGTCACACTGACACATCACTGAAAAGCCTCCACTTACTCAGGCTGGCTGTGTTTCTGAAGCACAGACTGAGCTCACAGCATGCTGGTCTGCCATCAGCTTACAGTCAGAGAGCAGCAGTTTGTGCACAAACCACCAGAGAAAAAGTCGATGGCTTGCCTGCTTCTCGTTGTTCCCATGCACATCACTGAGCTGTCCACAGGATGTGTCTGAGGCAGCCTTCTACTGTTGGCCTACAGTAGCAGAACTATTCTCAGCTCAGTTTGGAGATTTGTTTTATTTTTTTAGATGTAAAGAAACGCTTTCAGGCTTAATTGCAGTCAGATACTTTTGTGTGTTCTTGTGTCCATGCAGCTGTCCTAGCTTGACTATGTGATGGACAGTTATCTGCATATTCTGGTGAAATAGTAGCAAAAGGTACGTCCCTCCTGTGCAGATGGACACAGGAAGGGTCTGTGTTATACAGACTAATGGCTAGACTGTTAACAGAACAGAATGCAGAGGGTCACACAGCAATGTCTCCTGGGACTTGGTTGAAACAAAGCGTAACAAATAAAAAGCAGAGATTCAGTGATTCCGTTGATGTAAAGAAGTATTTGCAGTGACTTTGTGTCTGCTGATGTCCACATGACAGTCTGTGGGTTCCTGCTGTGGGACACAAGAACCTGCAGACCCTCATGTGGTAATAAATCTTCACACCTGCTACCACAGGGACTTCTGGGTGTCATCCCATCGTCTTCCCACTCAGCCTGTATGACCCAGGTGCCATGAAGCCCAGTGTGATTCTTTACTACTTTGGTATGAAGCTCTAGCATCTGATGTTTTCCTGCTGGCTGCCCTCAGCAGTAAATCGAGTCAGAGCAGAGCCTGAGTCACTGTGAGAGCAGACAGATGAGGCTTGTACACACAGCCTGCCTCTGATTATGATGCACCAGTCTCTTCATATAAGAGCTTCCAGTCTCCAGGAGGGTTTTCTTGCAGAGCCTGCCAGAGCTGATGGAATTGTGTTACTGGTTTTCATGCATGGACTGAAAAGTCATTTAACTGATAATAAGGCAGGGCTGGGCCTTCAAAGTCACACTTGAAGAACATGTTTGCTTTGATTTACAGTGGGGCAAAAAAGTATTTAGTCAACCACCGATTGTGCAAGTTCCCCCACTTAAAATGATGACAGAGGTCAGTAATTTGCACCAGAGGTACACTTCAACTGTGAGAGACAGAATGTGAAAAAAAAATCCATGAATTCACATGGTAGGATTTGTAAAGAATTTATTCGTAAATCAGGGTGGAAAATAAGTATTTGGTCACCTCAAACAAGGAAAATCCCTGGCTCTCACAGACCTGTAACGTCTTCTGTAAGAAGCTTTTCTGTCCCCCACTCGTTACCTGTATGAATGGCACCTGTTTGACCTCATCATCTGTATAAAAGACACCTGTCCACAGCCTCAACCAGTCAGACTCCAAACTCCGCCATGGCCAAGACCAAAGAGCTTTCGAAGGACACCAGGAAAAGAATTGTAGACCTGCACCAGACTGGGAAGAGTGAATCTACAATAGGCAAGCAGCTTGGTGTGAAAAAATCAACTGTGGGAGCAATCATCAGAAAATGGAAGACATACAAGACCACTGATAATCTCCCTCGATCTGGGGCTCCACGCAAGATCTCATCCCGTGGGGTCAAAATGATCATGAGAACGGTGAGCAAAGATCCCAGAACCACACGGGGGGACCTGGTGAATGACCTGCAGAGAGCTGGGACCAAAGTAACAAAGGTCACCATCAGTAACACACTACAACGGCAGGGAATCAAATCCCGCAGTGCCAGACGTGTTCCGCTGCTGAAGCCAGTGCATGTCCAGGCCCGTCTGAAGTTTGCCAGAGAGCACATGGATGATACAGCAGAGGATTGGGAGAATGTCATGTGGTCAGATGAAACCAAAGTAGAACTTTTTGGTATAAACTCAACTCGTCGTGTTTGGAGGAAGAAGAATACCGAGTTGCATCCCAAGAACACCATACCTACTGTGAAGCATGGGGGTGGAAACATCATGCTATGGGGCTGTTTTTCTGCCAAGGGGACAGGACGACTGATCCGTGTTAAGGACAGAATGAATGGGGCCAAGTATCGTGAGATTTTGAGCCAAAACCTCCTTCCATCAGTGAGAACTTTGAAGATGAAACGAGGCTGGGTCTTCCAACATGACAATGATCCAAAACACACCGCCCGGGCAACAAAGGAGTGGCTCCGTAAGAAGCATTTGAAAGTCCTGGAGTGGCCTAGCCAGTCTCCAGACCTCAACCCCATAGAAAATCTGTGGCGGGAGTTGAAAGTCCGTGTTGCTCGGCGACAGCCCCAAAACATCACTGCTCTTGAGAAGATCTGCATGGAGGAATGGGCCAAAATACCAGCTACTGTGTGTGCAAACCTGGTAAAGACCTATAGTAAACGTTTGACCTCTGTTATTGCCAACAAAGGTTATGTTACAAAGTATTGAGTTGTATTTTTGTTATTGACCAAATACTTATTTTCCACCCTGATTTACGAATAAATTCTTTACAAATCCTACCATGTGAATTCATGGATTTTTTTTTTCACATTCTGTCTCTCACAGTTGAAGTGTACCTCTGGTGCAAATTACTGACCTCTGTCATCATTTTAAGTGGGGGAACTTGCACAATCGGTGGCTGACTAAATACTTTTTTGCCCCACTGTACCTGTGATAAGGCATCAGCAGCAAAGCCATATGTCATCACTTCCTGTGTGGAAGCCAGTGTCCGTAACAGGGACTGTTCTTCTGGGCATCTACAGACTGGTGTTCACATGGTTACCATGGAACTGGAACCAGAGACCAGTGTGCTGCTGGGTCCTGAAGTACTGCAGTCAACATGTGTCTGCAGTCGAGTGCTTTCCTTTAAGGAGAACAAACGTATTGGGCTCACGGTTCAAAATTAAAGCCATTTTTATAAACAAGAACTCAATTTCAGACACTAAAAATGGGAAAACATCATTTTAAATGTAGGTTCTTGTTTGTTTGGTAGTTAATGACTCTCTGAAGTCTAGAAACCATGAACATAAAAATTCTCTGTTTCTTCTGTACAGATGCCCTGTTGGGCTCAGATAATTGAGGAACTTTCTATCTCTTTGGAAAGTCTTGGATGTTTTTGCAGTATGCTTTGATCCGTAACCTGATGTAGTAAACCTTTCTCTGCCAACCCAGGGAAAGATGGTCTCCATTGAGTGGTCTTCCTTTTGTCCTGCTGAACTGATGAGTGTTAACTTCTGGTAAGATTGGATCGAATGGTTGATTTGGTCGTTCCTGCAGATGCTGCTAACTCTCTGATGGAATAACGATGGATCCTCATGTCCAGAGTCCAAGAGTTAGGCGAACCTTCTGAGACAGGCTAAGAAAAGATGGAGGACTGATGTCTTCAGTTCTTAGTATGGACGAGTCACTGTCAATGTACACACACTAATAATCCCTGTTTTTAAATCGTGCTAAGGTCCAAACTGCAGGCTCAACACCGACTCTTGGATGCTGAACTAATGTAATCAGCTGGTCTGTGTGTCGTTCAGTGGTGGGGAGCTGGTTTCCTACTGGTGCACATGGGAATCCCCTGAGTGGAGGAAACTGGAGTTATCAGTGTTTCGTCAGGGTCACAATCAGCAAACGTAAAACAAAGTGTGTGATTCAGTGTAATGAATATAGGAAAGCTCACCTTTCATATAGAAAAGCCTTTTCATATTTATACAGATGCACTCGTTTGTCTCACTTGATTAAAGCCATTCTGGTTTTAATCAACGAGTGCTGTAGCTGTAACCAAGGCCACATTTTCACCACTGTAAACTGGATAAACTGGAACCACACAGCAGTTTATATAAGTTAGTGAACCTGAGTGATGCAGCTCTGTGATCCTGCTAACACATGTCAGTGATTTCTTTATTTAGCTGGTTTAGAAATAATGGAGGCTGGATGTGATTCATGAACCTGGCTGAAAAATGCTGATACATGCATCATGGAGCTCAGTTTGTCTAATATTAGAATGAGTTTGATGATCTTTGATGTATTATTTGGACCCAAGAATCAGACTGAAATTCAAAGTTTACACAGTGATATTAAGATGAGCGTGGTGAAGAGAACGACAGTGGCAGTCAGGCAGATTTCCAGTTAGTGTGGGTGTGTGGATCTCTTACTTATGTTCTGGATGAAGACACCTGTGTAAAGCTTATTGAGGGCGTGGGCTGCTGTCCAGTGGAAACTGGCCTGTAGAGGTGGAGAGCAGGAGGCTGGTGAGAATGAAAGTGAGCAGCATCAGGAATGATGAACAGTGATCTGAGAGTCAGACGAGCAGATGGAGGAACAGCTCCACCCAGGAGCACAGAGCAGGTGACGGCCGCCCATCAGTCCACCTGAAGCAGAGGACCAGAGAAAAAGAGCCCGGCCACCTCGAGGAGCAAACAGATGAACGGCAGGCTGAAGTTAGCTTGATAAGGACTCAGTGTGCTGACTTCATGGTATGCACTGAGTTAATACTGGTTAAATATTAGATATGTTAATTCATCAGTTTCCCTGTGCAGAGCTGTGTTTTTGGAAAAGCTCGTCCAGTTTGGGATAAATTATACTTTGGCTTGTTGCTAATCACTGTTGAGGCTGGCACAGGAGGGTCAGTGTATGCACTGTGGAGTGGCTTAACAGTCAGTCAGTGAAATCACTGTAGAGGGAGAACTATAGTCAAAACTAAAGCAATAACCTTACTTCTTGTTTTATTTTGATAGTCTCTGTCTCCGTTTCCCCTTAGTTTGAGCCGTGTTCCCACCTGTGGTCTGGTTATCCTCAGTGTGTTCGTGTCCTCTGCCGCCCTCTGCTCATGTTTCCTTAGTAGTTTCCTTTCCTAGAGTCTTCCTGGTTGCAATTTTTTGCATTTCCTTTGAGCCTGTGGGGATGGCTGTCTGTCTCCGAGTGCTGCTCCAGTACACGGCCATAGACTGGTATAAATAAACAGCTGTGGTTTTAATGGGAGGACAGTCTCAGCTTGGGCGACTCGCAGGTACGAAAATTGAGAAATGATTTAATGTGAATAGTTGATATCACTGTGTCGTGGTTGGATACGTGATTGATGACTGGTGTTTAACCCTAACCCTAACCCTGATCTCACGTCAGCCTGACAGAGGCTCAGTGACTCACTCAGCCTGAGACACTGTCAGAGACACATGCTTTTTCTAGGACACACACTCACCCTCCTCCTCCTTCAGATCAATAATCTATTTTATCTTTTGTAAGTGGAAAAGCCCGTGGTCACGGTCTTCTGGGAGGAGCGCTCTTTTTATTTTTGCTAACTGGGTTGGAAATAAACCTTTAAGTAACACAGCAATTGTCTGATCCATCCAGAATTTGGGTCACGTCACCCTTCGGATAAGAAAATGTTGTATTAAAAGCTGATGATTGAAGCTGTTTTGAATCTCTCTGACCGTTCTGCAGGAAACACATGATTAGAGCTTTGAGAACTGGGCCATGTCATATAAAGGCCCTCTGGGCTCTGTTGTGCTTGGATTTATGCATGTTTGAAGCTTTCTCCTCTCTGACAGATCTGATGAGTTTCTCCAGGTAGAGCTGATGAGTTAGGAGGCTCATGAAAAAACTGAAAGGGAGGAGTTTAGGTGCTAAAAACAAGGAGCATGAATCAGAGTGATGGGAACCTGTTACCTGTTAGGTTTGCACCTGTGCAGCTGTTGTACATCATTACCACAGGGGCATAATGTGGGCAAAGTCCAAATCTTTAAGGAAACGCAGTCTGAATAAGGAACAGGAAGTGTTTGTCTTACATAAACTGGTTATCGCTGTCAGCTAACACCAACCTTGTTACTGATTTACTGCAGTGCTGCTGGTCACGTGTTTTGCTCTGTGTTCTACTCGCTGTTCTCGGTTCTGTTTCCAAGTCTAAAGACAAGAACGTTCCTACACTGGAAGCCTGACAGTGAGCTGCAGGTGATTGGAAGCCAAGGTTTCAATGAAGAGACGCTTAAACCAGTATAGACACAACCATGTTAGACACTGACCACAGCTCTGCAGGAGGATTATTCCACAAGGCCTGGTTATTGTCTGTGTCCGTTAGTAAGCAGCAGTTTTGTTCTACAGGTGAAATGTGTGTAGTGTGACTGTAGATGCACAATCACAGCATTGCCAGCTGAGGTCTGCAGTGAGTTTGCATTGTTTTAAAGAATTATTGAACTGGAGATGTGTGACATGTCAGTGTCTGTTGAACTATTAACACCCATACACACATTACACGCTGCTTTTAATTACTGGAGCCTGACAAACTGAACACACCTGAGTGTGACAGGATTTGAGGACACCTGATACACCTGAACAGTTCTACCTGCACATCTGACTGACAGTAATAATGATGCCTACTGCTGACTGTGCCTGATATTTAAAAACAAGCTTCATTTATTATTCTGCTCACTGTAAAAATGAATAAATAATCCAGTGTTACAACATTGATTGTCAAACATGATGAAACACACCTGTTAAAGATGGTGGTGTATGATACCGCTGACAGAGGCCAGTTGTCACAGTCGGAGTAATCAGACTAAAGCTGTGCTGTGAAGGAAGTTGTTGTGAGTTAGTGACGCACTGTTTCCTCTCCAGCTCGCAGGTGTGAGTTTGAGAGTTATTCCAGTACTTCTGATGTGAGGTTTTCTATTTGAGAGGAGCCACAGTATGCAGAATGGTACACAGTGTTAATGCTGTGCGTCTGTGGGAGTAGCTGCTCTGTGTCGGCCCATGGCACTGAGGAAGATGACAGTGAAGGAATTATAGCCTTACATTCACAGAGCGTTCAGACAGACATGTGATGAAATACACACCCCGTTGCTCTTACTCTTTCACATTTTCACATCGTATTATAAATATTGTTTGACAGTTACTTTATAATTGTGTTGTGTAGATCCAGAAACATGTTGTTAGGTGTGAGGTGGTACTGTGCTCCTGCTCATCACATACAGCTGACTCTTTGTTCAGTTGTTGGTTTTTCAGCTTTAGTCAGAAACACAACAGATTTAGACACAAAAAACTCTCATCCTGTTACCCCATCTAATACACTGTTACAAACTGCCAGGACTGATGACCCACATTACTGTTAACAGATGGTCACTCAATGCTACCTTAATGACAGCTTAACAGATCGCTAATATTGGGTAATGATAACTTTGGCTGCATCCCTGTCTGATGGATCAGATGGATCTGCTTTTTCCATCTGACAAAGCTTTGACGCTGGATGTGCTTCCTGGTGCAACCCTCCCAGTTATCTGGGCTTGGGACCAGCAATGGGAGTACACTAGCTTGTGTCTTTCCGAGCTAGCTAATAGCTATTGGGTAATTGCTAATAGCTGAGCAGCTAACATTACTGTGTGTGCTAGCCAGGCAGCTTTACTGCCGCCTTGAGACAAAGTGTTGTGAAGCTCAGCTGCTTCAGGTGATGGTGAGGTGGTTTGCAGCTGGAACACCACAGACACTGTTGATACTGACGGTGTCACAACTGATCATAATTGTGAGTAACTGAAAGTCAATATTTTGTTCTCATAACCCTGACTTCCAAACAAAACTTTGCTGTAATTGCTGGGGTGATCGTGGCTCAAGATTTGGGAGTTTGCCTTGTAATCGGAAGGTTGCCGGTTCGAGCCCCGGCTTGGACAGTCTCGGTCGTTGTGTCCTTGGGCAAGACACTTCACCCGTTTGCCTACTGGTGGTGGTCAGAGGGCCCGGTGCCACCAGTGTCTGGCAGCCTCGCCTCTGTCAGTGCGCCCCAGGGTGGCTGTGGCTACAATGTAGCTTGCCATCACCAGTGTGTGAATGGGTGGATGACTGGTCGCTTTGGGGTCTTTAGGGACTAGTAGAAGCGCTATACAAATGCAGGCCATTTACCATTTAATGAAAATGTGTCTAATTTTTAATTCTGCAAATATCTAATTGAAGAAAACATCTGATCTGATGAATCTCCTGCATTTAAAGTGGTTGGCATGTCCCACTATTGAACTTCTGCAGTAAATAGTGTTAGCCTGGAGCACATCTGTTCAAAGGGCTAATCCACAAAAGGCTGGTCTCTGTGCGCCCACTGAGCAACCCCTTCAGCTGGCACAAACAAGCTGTACAACAATAGTGTTGCTGAAGCTAGCGTTGGCCAAAGAGAGCTAGGCTAAGCTGCTCTGCTAAGCAAGCTGGTTTCCAAAGCTTCACTCTGGGTTTCCCCATTATCTACCCTGCAGTGTCTCTTTCTTCACTGCATCACTGTTTTACTCACATTTATGTTTAATTTCTCTGTTCATTGCACCACATGCCTGATCAGGTCACTTTGCTTTGCTCTGTTGTTGTAGAAGTTCTGAAGTCAGCATCCACCACCTGATCTGGTCCAGAAGAAGCACACACAAAGGAGCATTTGACCAAAGATTTGTGTAGTCTGGTATATTGTTGTGTATGTGCAGCGTGTGTTCCAGCTCTTAACATTACGAGGTTTCAGCAGCCTAATAATAAGCAATCTAATAAGATCAACCACTGTATAGACTACGTATAAGACAAATGGAGGTTTGTATGAATATGTGTCCAAACAGACTAGGTCTTTGTAAAATTCAAAATCACCAGTCATTCAAACAGTAAAACAGTCATTCAGTGTCCTATGGTTTTTAATGACTTCATCCGTTTTAGCCCCCTCTACTCTACAACGTTGCTTCATGTAGACTTGTTGGTGTGCTTGGATCAGTGTCCTGTTGCATTGCCTCACATCTGACTCTACAATGCTTTGTTGTACAGACGAGTTCATGATCAGGTCCTGTGGTTGCATTCAAGCCCAAATCATCAGCGCTGTGCTTGATAGCTTGTATGATGTGTTGGTGCTGTTCTTGGGTTTGCCAAAGGAGTCACTGTGCGTGATAGCCAAACGTCTCCACTTTGGTCTCGTCTGTCCAAAAGGACATTGTTCCAGAAATCTCCTGGTTTGTTCAGAGGCTACTTTCCAACACTAACCTGTGCTGCTGTGTTCTCTGTACTGAACAGAGGCGTTCCCCTGGCAACCCTTACAAAGAAGCCACAAACTGTAATATTTAACATCCTGTTACGGTGGCCTAGCAGAGCTGGGCCGTAACACATCCTAACTAAGGCCTGTAGAGTGTGAGATGTGACTTTGAGCATCCCATAGTCTGACATTGAGGTAAAATTTGCTGGAAATATTGACCACTGTCTTAAATTTGTTCCACTTCTGAGTAAGCCCTCTCACTGTAGAATGATTGATTCAGATTAACTGGAAATCACCTTTTAAACTTCGACAGCCTCATTGGCGGCAGCAAGAGTTACTCCTTTGTTGTCGTCCTTCCTCCTTATCAGTGTAAATGCTCTGGACCGTCGTATGGTGGCTGTAATGCTCGTTGATGATTAGTTAAGTCATTTGATTAGCAGCAGCTTGCTGCTCCTAAAGCTGTGGAACACAGCTGTGCTTTCTTCTTCTGCATTTTGACTTAGTGCAGCATGGCGTTATCATATTATAGCAGTAGTCCATTTGAGCTTATAGCTATCTGCTAGATGATTTTGTTTCATTATATGTAAAACCTGAGGATTTAAAGAGGGTGTACTTTTTGATTTTACCATGACTTTAGTCCAGCCTTCAAATCAAGAACTTCATTAGCTTTGACAGGGTGTCCAAAATTAAAAGTTACTTTACAACCCTGTTTCTCATCAGTGTGAAATAAATAAAGCTGTGTGACAGTGAATAGTATTAAGTCATGTGAACAAAAGCTGGGTGATGTTAGCCTGTCCCATCCCAGCAGAGCGCCTCTTTACAGCCGTGCAGCTCGTCTTCGTTCAGAGTGGAAGCATTGCACTGACCGCTTCTGCAGTGCTGCTTTTCTAACACTGTGTATAACCTTTCTCCGTCACTGTGAAGGAATGCAAAAAATGTTTGCTCAGCCTCCCCTGGTGTTGCAACACGGGCAGGCAAGCGTGTTCTTATGGTGGACTTGATCGTGGTCACATGTGAAACACAGAGACTCAAACAGAGACTTAGTTCAGTCACAGAGAGGCTGTTACCTGATAAACGGTGTTGAAGCCAAATCACAGATGTTTTTTGTTTATTGCTCACATCCTGATACATCACACAGTTGCTTTCTGAACACTATTTTCCTGTTGGAGTATCAGCATACACACGTATGTTGTCTTCATGCTACAGGTGGAAGTGATCGTTCTCAGCGTCTTTGTTTTTGTCTCATTTTGTTTGATAAAAATGTTTTTGCACTGGCCCAGAGCAGAAAACGAACAGGGCTGAGCTGATAGGCTGGCCTCAGCGCTCAGGGCATTCACACACATATAGCAGCAGGACAGTATTAGCTATTGGTAATGTTTTTACTCTCGTCTCTGAGAAGTTGTTCATGTATTTATATTTCATGTTGCCACCAAGTAGATTATTTATTGTAATTCATTTTTTTGCCTCAACCTTCACCAGAAGCCTTGAATTTGAACGTGTGGCATTAAACAGAAAAGGGTCACATGGTCTCAGTGAGCAGCGCTGCTGCTTCTGTGTCTCAGTAGAATAATAGTTAAAAGTTGTTTGTGCGTCACTGCAAAGGTCCACACAGTGATGCAAACCAACAACACGAAGCGTTAGAGCTGAACTGACCCAACGTATGTCCAAAGAAACAAACATTACTGTTGGCTGACCTTCATATAATGATCGTTGTGCTTTCAATAACTGAATAATTATCTTTGTCCAGCACAGTTTTGATCTCACAGTCCTTTTTTATGATGGAGTAAAATAACATTGTCACATACGCTCTTCAGGCCGTGTCCAGAATCAGGGCTGGAAGTGTCATGCAGGATGTGCTGCAATAGGCACAGTCACTAAAAATAGAGGTGAGCTTTATATTTAGGGTAAAACGTGTTGCCTGCAGAGCAGGGTGGTGCTGCTGGAGTCAGAGCTTGCTCTGCCATCTTGTGGGCAGCCAGCTGTAACTGCAGCGTGGGTGCAGACGATGAAAAGCCTCAGTCATGTGATGTGATCCTTTCTCAGTGAGAAACATTTGATGCTCAACGGCAAGAAGGAATAGGAAAAATGGTGTTTGTATGGCACGGAGCTTCATTTGAGGTGACAGGAGGCTGAAGAGGAGCAGCCACAGGGGACTGTGGAGGAAAAACAGAGAAGGAGAACACGGAGCTGTTCGCTGAGAGCAGGAGTAGGAGGAGAAAGGCAGCGTGAGGGGAGCAGCAGCAGGAGAGCACCATGAAATTCCCAGTATGAAGGAGCCGGAACATTCAGCTGGAGGGATGCTGCTCCTGCTGCTGTTCTACATTCGAGTCAAAGGTAAGGTGAGCGTGGAGCACGTCGGGTCATCTGAGGCGTGTGCAGAGAAAGGTCACACGAGGGCTGAGCGAAGGTGCCAGCGATGATGATGTCATTAAAAGAAATGGCTTGTTTGGATGTTTCTGCGTTTTAATCCTGGAATTAGTGGAATTGTTGAACACTTCCTTTGGTTTGGTTGCGCAAAGACACAAGAACGAGATCCATCTCATTATATCAGTTAGAGAGAATAACAGGAAGTATTTTTAACTGAACGCTGTTTTGCTGCGAGTATGGGAGTCTCTCTGACAGCCTCGTTCCCAGTACAACCAGTGTCAAACCCACAGTGTCTCCCTATCCTCAGTTGGGACCAGGAGTAAGGCTGTGTCTGTATTTCAGCTTTGTGACTTGATGGCTTTAGTTAAGTTCCCGTACACGCTCTACACGCTGTATTCCTGCTGAAAGTCATTTATTCAGATGTTACAGCTGAGATGCATCACTGAGCACGACAGACTGAGCATCTGACTTTAAAACAGACACTTTGAAGGTACCGCTGGAAACAATCTGTGTTGTTGACTATGATGAGCATTTATAAGTTCATACATGCTTAAATTTGTTTCATAGGCTGAAGTTCCCAATCACACCATGCTCACATATTATTTTATGAAACAAGAACTTTTCACAGATTTCTAAGGCAGCATGTTGGCGAGTGTTTGCTTTAACAGCAGAGGGTGCAGCAAACAAACCTGAGGACACACCCTGCATCTGTGATTATCTCAGGATAAGATTCAAAGATGGCTCCTGAATAAAAACTGCTCATAAATAAATAAATAGTTCATATTGTCACAGTTCATTTGATTCCATAGAAAGTTTGTATAAAGTTGTCCATAATAATCCCATAATAATAATAATAATACTAATAATAAAGATTTTATGGGACTTTGTTGTGTAGTTTTGTCTCCGTCTCTTCCAGCACAGTAAGTCTGTTGTGTTATCACAGACGGTCTAACGGTGTCAAAAACACCTCGGGGCTGTTTTATTGATCTGCTTCAGCTTCTTTGGGAGCCAATAATAGCCTCGCTTTATGTAACAGCCTTAAAAACTGGCAGCAGAGAGTAACTTGGCCCAGTCGGTCTGTATTTCCTGAGAACGTGCTCGCTGTGTCGCTGATGAACGCTGCTGTTAATTCCTTTAAGAGTCAGTGAAAACAAACAGTTTGACTCTTAAAGCTCGCTGTTTCCTTTTTTCTGCGTGAGTCTGAGGGGAGGGGCGGGTGTTGTTGGTAACGTATATGCTGCTACTTTCCTGTTAGTGAGAGGAACAATGTCTGGAAGTGAGTCAAACCCTTGTAAATGTCCTGTTCTGGAGAGATTTGGTAGTACCACCCTGCTCTCCTGCTCCACAGCTCGCTGCGTAAGTCACAGTATATCTCCGATAGGCTGTCTGCTCGTCTTCATCCCTCCAGTGGACAAGATGGCGGGATTGTGTGCTTTGGCCTTTGCATCTGGAGGTATGGTATCGTTTGATTCGCCTGCTCTGCTTTGCTCATTCACTTTGGGCCATTCTTACTATCACCTTGGGAGAAATGTGGGACAATGCAACACTTGTTCTCCTCAGGGGTATGCTGTACTAGGTCAGCTCTTTGAAGCTTTGCCAGTTAGTGCAAGTGAAGTGTAGCAGAGTTTACAGCACATTTGGGCTGTGAGAGGTCCTGTGATGGTTCTTTAAAGGGAGGCATGGAGCTCTAACCACAGTCGACTGTTTGTGTTTCACAGCTGCTCATCTGAATTTTAACACCTAAAGGAACTAAAGGAACATGGATGAGACCGGGGAATCCCATTGGTCTATTTACCATATCTTGTGGTTAACACCAATGTTTGAGTTAAAACTGCACAATATCACGATGCTGACAGGGGCATCATGCTAACTCTCAGGTTAACATTACCGTTGTTCTCCAGCACTATGCATCTACTGGTTCCTTCAACAATACTCTTACTTTACCAAGCACATGATCTTTTCACTGGCTGACTGAGATGTGCTCCTGCTGTGTCTGAGGCCAGGAGTCGAATCAGGCAGTCATTATAAATTCAACTCAGTTCTTGCCTCAAGCCACTTTATATTGTAAGGTAAAGACCCTGCAGTATTAGGAAGCAAATCATTAGCAAGCAGTTGTTGACAATGGGAAGGAAAAACTACCGTTTAAGAGGAAGAAACCTGCGGCAGAAGCAGGTTCAGGAGAGAGGGTCGGGGTAGAGACGGGACAAACTGTAGGAGAGACGGCCACACTTTAACCGATTTATAAACACAGAGGAGCAAAGAGGAAATGCTCAGTGTATCATGGGAAGTCCCTCAGCAGCCCAAGCATATTGCACCATAAGTAGGGGATGGTTCAGGATCACCTGATCCAGCCCAACTATAAGCTTTATCACACAGCTTTCAGTCTAATCTGTCTCCTGAATCCACACCAGGACCTGGTTCCACAGGTGGCCTTTACATGCTTACACGCAGGTGTATTCTTTGAAGCATCTCTTTTGGGGCCAGTGCCTTTAAAGAAGCCGTTTACATATTCACAGCCATTGAATATTGATCGATTGTGATGTATTAGTTTGAGTGGTAGAGCCACTCTGTTAACACAGGAATCAAATACAGTGCACTGAGAATGAAAACACTGAAACTGAGAGTGTGTCCTAATGATCCTGGCCATGTCAGAGGGGACATGCGTGACACACGTGTCAGTGACACAGGTCCACACAGGATCTGAGTGGATAAAACATTCCACAGTGCAGCTGTGGTGCACAGACACCAAAGCAGTGTTTGCAGCAGGCTGTAACCATCAGAGTCTTTCTACTGATTTATTATTAATGCTCTGATTATGAAGGTTCCCCCAGACAAGTCTGTATGGCACAAAGGAGGAAACTCGTGTGCTGAAGCTCCTTCTGTCTCATGGTTTTATCAACACACTGAGCTAATTGCTGCAATTTACCACTTTGCACTTAATGATTTAATCATACTGTATTTAGCATTTAGTGTGGGCATGTGCTGTGTGTTAAATCACACATAGGTTTCCTCACACATCTCCCCACATTAGCATGTGGTGTCTCATCCCCATCTCCCTCACCCACCAGTAAGAAGAAAATAGTGGGTAACTATGGAAACACACTGCAGTGGTTCTCTTTTTCTTTGGAGGGCTTAAGAAGATTTAAGGGAGTTCACAGACAAAACTGTAAAGAGCGAGGCCTGTTTGTGCTTCAGATCTCCACAGCCTGGCTTCACACAGACCCAAAGCAGCCACAGCTTCTTGTTGTTTGTGCATTGAACATAGCAGAGTCACTCTACAGCAGGGCTACTTTAGTGACACGAGGTCTCTGTGACTTCAGTTTTGCCTTTAATGCCCAGTAAGCTGGTCGTGCTTTGGTGCATTTCAGTCCTTGTTTCTATGGTTCTCATTTGCAAATAGAAACGAGCGCTTTGTTTTTGGCTTGGTCGAGGCTCGCACCACACTGCACGCTTTAAAGTGACGTGCAAGCAAGTTAGCTACACCAGCTGCTCGTTAATCAGCCAGTCACATAGCTTTAAGCCTGTAAACATGGACGACCTGCAGAAATTCAAAGTAAACATTAGAATTCTGTGTGGCTAACCTCGACCATCCATGGTGACCACAGCGTGCCCATTTTATCTATGTGCACAGCATGCACGCACCATGGAGGCCAGCTCCCAGGCAACAGCACAAGCATGCAGTATATGGAGGTGATGCACTGTCCCAGCTGCTGCTCTGCAGAGGTGTCAGCCCCCCTACGTCAGCTCAGCACTAAGAGTGGATAAGGATATCGATTCAGGAGTGGCGTGGCCATCAGCTGCCTCCTGTGGAGGACTCACTGATCCACCTCGCTAACATCTACACCGAAAATCTGAGGAGTAACAGGGACTGAAGGAACAACTGGAGCAGCTGCACAGATCCCTCACACTGCCTGGCCTGTGGTAGAGGACCTGAGCCTGATGAACACACAAATACTGTTTTATATATTACACACACAGTGATGCTGAACATGAGAATGCACAGACGTGTACACGACGCAGAGTAGAAATCAGATTCAGCACCACAGTGAGGTCTGCTTTCAGAAGATTTATCGTCAGGGTGCATCTTTACTGACAGGTTCTGACATTCTCATGACAACATGAGCATGGGCTGGGGTTACCATGGCAACAGAGGCAAAAGATGTGTGAGTGGAGGACGTTATTAGGCCACGCCCATCACTGGAGAAACTAACTAGACTGAAAGCTAGTACAGATGGGGAGGGGGGGGGGGGTACACTGGGAGAGCAGCTAATGAATAATTAGTGAGAGGGGAGATGGTGATGCCACATGGCTGTGGCTCATACTGTGGTGAGGTGGTTGTGTTGGCTTGTTGGAGTAAACTGCAGGAGGCGGCACACACAGGCTGTGCCTGAGGCTGTGTAACGTGCTGCTGCTCAGCACTATGCTCTTTAATAACATCTCTATGAAGTCTTATGAAGATTGAGTTTAATGAAATGAAAACTAGTATTGTTCTTTTCAGTGAGAAGGTATCTGACCTGACAGGGACAGATCAGCTTTGTGGGTGTAAGATGTCATCATGCTTATTTCTGCTTTTGTTTTAATGAACTGGTCACAGGTAATATTGACTGGTGTAATGCTAACTGTCAGCGTACATTTTGATTCAAGTTAATGACACTCATGGTGAATTCAGCCATAGTAAAAATAACTACAGCGTGTTGAGTGGTGTAGCAGCCCGTGGAAACGGTGTCGTCTTCTGACTAAAGGCTTAAACCCCGATGATGTCACCAGTTTGGAAGTCAGTGTGAGGACTGGATGGTGACTTTTTTACAGTTTTGGCTCTGGGTGACTCTCTGCTATTATTCCCTTGTTGGATGATGGTGCAGCCTGGATGGGTCTTTGGAGAACAGGTGATTTATTCTCTTGGCCGGAGCTGTGAGCCTGTGTTTGGCAGCTTCTAGAGCCACACTCATGGACACTTGGTACTAGGAGTGATCTGTGAGGCAGCATATGCAAGTATCTGCACGAGGACTTTGTGCTCTTTGTTGGGGTCTTACCTGAGTCTCACCACAATCTTCATCCTCAGCTCAGCAGGTCCGTCTGTCATTGGTGACTGTGCATTAACCAGTTCACTTCTGCTCTGTTCTCCCAGGGCTGGCTCCATACTGTTGTTCCCACTGTGCTGTAGCTGTCTTCTATTATTATTGCAGTGAGCTACTCGGTGCTTCTCACCCATAGTTCCCATATGCATATAACCCCTCTCACTGCGGTGGCTGGTATAGTAGCAGTCTGTGGTGGCCAATAATACAGTTTCATGTTTGGGGGTTGGAGTCCTCTTTCATACAGAGGTGTTTTCAATAGTGTTGGTTTGAGTGAGTGTATCAGGATCAGGATTTGGGTTGTAGGAGACCGTTTCTTTTTTATTCCTTCATAGTTTAGAGGATTTAGTATTGTTGATGTTATAAGAAAACTGCCCACACGACTCAGCTTCATGCATTATGTTGAAAATGTTAGCAGGTCGGTTTGATTACAAATGTGAGGACTTGTTGTTGTTCTCCAGTTTGGATACCAGAAGAGTTTCTCTGTATTAAGCCATCAACACCTTTGTGTGCAGCAGGTGAGGCAACATCTGACAAAGCAGCATTGTGTGAGGATGGAAGCACACATGACAGCAATGTGATGAAATAATCCTGCAGAGAATAAACACAAACAGAAGTCTTTATAGTGCTTCTTCATTCCATTCAATGAGCCTGATAATATTAATAACAGTGTGTCTGATAGGATTGTTTCAGACGGTCACACTATTGATGAGCCCAGAAAAGCCTTTGTAATAATGTTAAATATTGTTTCCAACAGCAGCAGCTCTCACACATCTAAATGAAGCAGCAGTTTATTTTTAGCAGACTGCACGGTCCTGTTATAAATAGCTCCACCGTTACAGTGTCGTCTGAATAAAAGGAATTATAAGGTACTGATGAGTCTATTCATCAGGTAAAACAAGCAGTGATGGAGGTGCTGAGGGAGAAACATGAAGGGAGGAGTTTGAAGAGTGGTGAAGGAGGGAGTGGATAAGGCAGAGCAGTGTGAGCTTCTACTGCTGTAGAGAATCCCGACGCTGATCTTCCCCCCTCACTCAAACTCTGATGTTGTGCATGAAACCTGGACCTTTACCTCACTTTTTACCTGATTGTATCACTTTTTTCTTTTATCTTAGCACCCCCTCCATCCCTCTCTCAATTAGTCCCTCATCATGCTACAGCTCTACAACCGTTTCCTCTCTCTCCTAGAATCGATCTACCGACGGGGGGCCAGAAGATGGAGGAAGCTCTACCGAGTGAACGGACATCTCTTCCAGGCCAAACGCTTTAACAGGGTGAGTGTCCTCAGGTCTTACTAATGCTCACTGGCAGCTGAGGAGAACACTGGGTAACGCCTGCACTCTGCCTCGCTCAGGGTCATTCGAGCCACTGGAGATATATAATGTTAACCATTGCTGTAGCCGTGCGTATGAACATCTGCCCTGTGCCAGTCTGGACTTGCAACATATAGTCACGAAATACTGACACTGGTGTTTGTGCTGCTGTATTGTTGGCCTCATGTGTCCAAAGAGCGTCCAGACGGGTCAGGCTGTGTTCAGGTGTGTTTAACCCTGAGCGTTACAGGGTGTGACGTACACACCTGAATGACAGCACCTAGCTGCTGCAGACACAGTAAGGACTGCTAACTACTGAAGAGCTAGTGGTGTTAGTGCAAGATGCTGCTGAGCGATGTGTCAGAAGGGTGAATACAGGCTCTGACCTGGACTGTCTATTACTGTGAAAATAAAAGGTTTAGTTGGGGAAACTGTTACTTTGTGGTAATTATTTAGAAATATCATGATTTAGTGTGTTACACTGGTATGTTTGTGTCATAAACATCCTGCATTTAAATGATGACAGGTAACCCAGTCACCTCACAGCTAAGCTGTTTGAACACTGGTGCATAATTCACGGTGTCCTCGTTGTGGCTGGTTCCCTCATCTCAGCTCAGACCTGGAAACAAGTGGGTGTCTCTGTGTGGGCTAGTTTTCCATTTGATGTTGCCTCAGCGAACATGATGATGAATGAGGCCAGCCCTGTGGTTCAGAGGATGATATTTGGTGTTCCTGTGTCAGGACAATATGCCCATGATCATGGAAATGTAAACGCCCTCCAATCAGTGCACACAGTTTCACAGACAGAGCTGTGTGCTTGTTTTCCTGGTTTGTAATCCAGCTTGGAGTGAGATGGTCTTAATGTACGGACCAGAAAGTGGATAAGCTGAGTGCAGGCAGAGTGCTGGCTCAGCACTATGGCTCTCAGGGTTATTATTACTGATGCACTCTGCCTTAGTCAATGAAGAAATAAACTGTATGCAGGTATACACTATAGTGACATACAACAACTATCATCACAGTGAAAGAGCTGCTGTTCGCTTCATGCTGCTGTCGTGTACAGTTTCACTGCTGCCTATACAAATAAGACCAGTTTTCATCTTAAAATACCAAATATGTAGGAGAAAGTGTAATCCCTGCCTTGATTATGTTGATTATGTTCCCATTCAGGACCTTTAATATTTGCACTGAGGTCCTAAGAATGACATAAAGGTGGAGGACTTGCTACACAGTGTACAGAAGCTTTAACAGGACCAGTTGCCCAGAGTCTCCGGGACTAATGCACCCTAATACACAGCGTGCTGACACAGGGAAGGAGAAACAGTACGACGGGATCTAAACCCTGGGACCCAGACCCAGACTCACCACAGAGACAGAACAAACAAACTCAAAACAAAACAAACTCTAAGAACTGTAAATGAATTTGACACTGCACAACTACCACTAGTTTAGGAGAGGATGAGCAGAGACAGGTCTCCTGCCTGGCTGCATAGAATGAAAAGCAGATGTGGAACACTCCCCTAAACCCCTCACATCTACCACCATGGCAGAGTGACGTGGGAGGAAATATTCCATCCACGGTCGTTTCCTGTCGTAATCCTGCTGAACTTTCTCCAAGATAGCCCAAAGTGTTCACCACAGCTGAACACTCAGCTGCTAACAGCCTGACAGCGGTCTTTTCTCCACAGGGGGCGTCATCTGCCTGCATTTCTAGCTTTATCTTATACTCAAGTGCTTCTGGCATTACTGTGGCAGTGGTATATATAAACTCACTGGTTTCCATGGTGGTGATAGTGGGGATATGGTGCAGAGGTCTTCCAGAGACTATCCAGGACAGAATTCCAGGATGTAAGATGAAAGCTGGTAGGATGTAGACTGAGAGGCACAATCAGGTGGGTGGGATAGTGTACAGGTGGTTTCATCAGATTCCTGGCACAAATCTCTCGATCCATTCCCCCCATCACTGGACCAGAGGTGGTTCCACCTTAGGTAGGCGAGCAGCAGCCGTGCTCCCATTCTTCACTACAGCCAATGTCACAATGACCAGTTAACCTGACATGTGTGTCTTTCACTGCGAGAGGAAGCTGGTGTACCCCCAGAGAACCCACACAGCTGTGAAGATGGGAACATACAGAACCCACACTACACCAAGTCACGTTTACTTCTATCACAGCTTTAATCTAAAATGCTTTCAGTGACTCCGCAGCTCTTACAGGTAACACGATTAAACCTTTATTAGAAGCCAAACATTACGCTGCACACATGTATTCACCAGCTGCCCACTGCTTGTCACCACTCAAGTCTTTTCCACATGTGGTAAATCAGTTTGATTGGACAGCATATTGAAAGCATCAGCCAGAGCTGTTCTGTGAGCTCAGCTTGTCATTGCTTCCAAAGGCTGAACACACGAGGCAATGAGACACACAGCTTCACATTCCTAGTTTTACTGAACCTTCATGAGCTTTGTGGTGCATATTAATCAGGCATTTAACTAATTTAGCATACAAAGACTGTGCAGCTGTGGCATGTAAGGAGTGTTGTGTATAGATATTTAGATTTACAGACTGGGGCACGTTAGGAAATGTACATCAAGTCAGGAGATGTTCCTGCTGTTTCCTTCATGAATTCATAACAGCAGGCGCCTGAATTGTTAAGCAGCTGCCTCTCAGACTGGGACTTGTGTGACTGTTGCTATGCCAGCTCCCAGGATTCTGGTTGGTTACTGTGTTGTCCTTAGCATATAAATAAGAGCTGAGGAGAAGTAGGCCAAATTTCTCCTCCTTTCTCTCACTCTCTCTCTTTACATCTGCGTCCCTCCCTCTCCGTCTGATGTTGCAGAGGCAAAGCTGCTCTCTGGCTCTCTCCCCTCTGACATCGTGGGCAGTCTTTAGCTCCTGTTTCCCATGTGATGAGGACGGCGTTGGAGGATGACTGACAGCGTCCTCTCATGGAATAAAATCCACACAAGCAACCACAAAACATGCTAGCTCAAACATGAGAGGGGCATGTTTGTGACTGCTGGTTACAGATCTGTAATCCGAATCAGATGAAGTATATTATATTGTATCTTTAGCTTTCTAGCCTGGTCTTTTCCCACAGTGACATCAGTGGGAAAAGGGCGTAATGAGGAGTGGGACAGAGAGTTGTTCATGGTTCATGGTTGACCTTTGTCTCCTCAGTGAACAGCATCCATATACAGGACCTGCAGGTGTTGGGCACTGGGCTTAAAACAAAGCCATTTTCAGGCAGACACAGGTTTGCCACATGTATTCACTCATCTGCCTTCACATGCATATGAACTTGAGTCACACCCCATTGTTAATCCATAGGGTTTCATATACAATGGTGGCCCAACCTTGGCAGCTATAACAGTTTCATCTCATCTGGGAATGTTGAAGTTTAGGAGTGTTCATAGGATTTTTGAGTATTCTTCCAGAATCTGTGCACAGCACACACGAGTGTCTCGCAGTCGCTGCTCTGATTCATCCCAAAGGTGGATGAGATCTTGGGTTGAGGTCAGGACTCTGTGCAGGCCAGTCAGCTCAGGAGCTGCTTTGTGCACTGGTGTGCAGTCTTAGAGGCCATCCCCAAACTGTTCCCACAAAGTTGGAAACATGAAGTCGTCCCAGATGTCTTGGTATGCTGAAGCATTTCTTTAAGGGAAACTGCTGACACACAACCCCACACCAAAATACCTCCTACACCAAACCTAAAACCTGGCACATGTAGTCAGATAAGCACCGTTCTCATGGCAACAGTCAAACTCATATTCACCCATCGAATTGCCAGATGGAGAAGTGGCTCAGGAGGTAGAGCAGGTCATACAGTGATCGGAGGTTGGGGGTTCGAGTCCTGTCTCTCTTGGGTTAGTAAGGACTTAAAGCCATAGAAGGAAGTGGATGGGGGAATGTAGCATGTTGTATTGAGGTGCTTTGAGCTCTCTGGGAGAGTAGAAAAGTGTTTTGTAAGAATCAGACCAGTTCCCATTTGTTACTCTGTGCTTCTGCCAGCTGAAATGCATGTGAGGCTTTGCTTTGAGCTCGGTGGTGTAAGGCTTGGATGGAGCTGCTCAGCTGTTCTTCAGCTAACATGAAGGTCACGACCTCTGCATCCTCGGACCCCACTCTGTGGTTTTACGTGCCATATCACTGTTGCTGAGTTGCTGTCATTCCCAATCACTTCCTCTTTGTTATAATACCTCTAACAGTTTTGGAGTGTTTAGTAGTGATGAAACTTTCTGACTGGACTGTTTGCACACGTGGCATCCTGTAACTGTACCATGCTGGAGTTCAGTACAGTAGTAAGGATGGTGGTTTCTGGGGCACATTATATTCTGTAAATCACAGGTGTCGAACTCCAGGCCTCGAGGGCCGGTGTCCTGCAGGTTTTAGATGTGTCCTTGATCCAACACAGCTGATTCAAATGGCTAAATGAATTCCTCAGCATGTCTTGAAGTTCTCCAGAAGCCTGCTAATGAACTAATCATTTGATTTAGGTGTGTTGACCCAGGGTGAGATCTAAACCCTGCAGGACACCGGCCCTCAAGGCCTGGAGTGCGACACCCCTGTTGTAAATGATGCTTTGCTGTTGTAACGGCCTGATTCTGTGCAGGTGTTATCACTTATTTTGCGCTGATGAGTTTTCTTAAAAGCAAAGCAGACAGCACATCATTTCTCAGCAATATTAGGACCCGTCAGTGTGCGGGCACTCGCACGATCTGTACCACTGCCTGCTGGGATCAATCGATAAAGCGCCTTCTGCTCTTTAATCTGAAGCTGCAGGCTTCAGATTAAAGAGGAAGCCTGCAGCAGGAAGCCTGCAGGCAGCTGCCTGCAGGCTGCAGGCAGCTGCCTGCAGGCTGCAGGCAGCTGCAGGCAGCTGCAGGCAGGACTTTGGACCTCCACGTGACAAGCACAGCTCTGAGAGATGCTTCTCCCCTGTGCTGGTTTCTATCCCAGCTTATTCTGGCTGGTTTATTACGTGTTCTTAAAAGCTGGTGACCTCTCTGAGTCTTGGAAACACCACATGCTGCCACGTAGATGACAAGAATACACATGGGTCATCATGAACATTGTTGATCATCACATTAACAGTGGCAGAGGCGGCTCAGCCCTGGCGCAGGGGGGGTATGGGGTCTTAACACACCCCCGTTCTCTACTAGCCATCGGGGTGGGGGGGCTGGGAGGAGATGTTGGCTGTCCGATTGGCCTCCCTGCTGCTGCGGAGCCTGGGGCGGTCTGCTTGCCTCCACCCCGGAGGGAAGGGTAACATCTCTTGGGTCTGGGTGCCGTTTCCCCCTCTGGGGGCGAGGATACCTGGACCCGGGGTATAGAGTATGTTTGGGGAGTGTGATTGTGTGTACATGTCCATTTACGTTTATTCCTACGTTGGGTGAGTGCTGAGTGTTTGTATATGTGTGCATGAGGGTGGGAATGCATGTCTGTGTCTGTGTGTGCCTGTTTGTCTGTGTCTATATGTCAGGTCGGGTCTTAGACTCCACCTCTCTGGGAACTCCCAGGCCCTCCAAGTGTGGAGGCCTATCTCCCCTCACCACACTCCCTGCCGGTGACTGATGCCCTCAGGGGTCGGTGCATTGGTGGTTCTTGGTGTCCGGGGCTGGGCGCTCAGGTATGTACCAGCTCACTCCCGGTGGCTATTTGTCGGGGCCTGGCGCCTGTTGCTCGGTCAGGCCTCTTCCGGGGCGCGGGGGGCCCTCGGGCCTCCGGCCTCTGTGCCTGCGGCTCGGTTCACTCTGGCACAGCTGGCTGCCGGCAGAGCTGGCGGGCACGCCGGTGCAGCCCCCTTTAGCTTCTGCCCGGTGGCTACTGGGTGACCCCTCGTCTGGGGATCCTCAGCCCTTCCCATGAGGGTTGCACGGATGCCCCTCCGGTGGTCCTCCTTGGGCTCTTGCACTCTGGGGCCTCTGGATGTCTGGGGCCTGGATCTCCTCCATGCCTGCTTCATGCCCTGAGGGACAGGGCTATGGCTCTCTACATCCTCTTGCAGACCATTACATGGGGAAACCATTTGAATACAAGCACGCCGATCCACACAGGTGTGCACACGGGTGTTCACTGTTCGTAGACTTAAATCACACCTTTCTTGGCTGCTACTTCAAAGCACATTGTGCGCTGTCTGTCCTGCGTGCTGCACAACAACATTCAATATTTAGTATTTACTGCTGTTTACACTTAGCTAGATTAATGCGATGGTGTTGTGTTTAGTATGTTGTTTTGTTTTTTTTTTTTGCTTGTTTTCTATTCTTTTTCTCTCAACAGGTGATCCAGGAGATATTTTTTTTTCCCCTTTCTCACTGTCCCTCTCCCCTTCTGTTTTTCTTTTCCTTCCTCTTTCTTTCTCCTTTTCCTATCCCTCACTCATGTCTGTCCCGTCTGTAACAACTGAAAATAAAATAAAATAAATAATAAAAACAAAGGTCGATCAAATGGACCAATACGGCAATGCCATGATGATCCATTTGGCAAAATAAATCCATTGGGTATCCTTGTTGGTCTTCAGACAACAATTCTGACGGCTAAAGAACCAAATGGGACAGGCAAAAAAAAAAAAAAAACAGTGGCAGAGGCCAAGGTGTGGTTTGCAGAGTCAGTATGTTAGAGAAGAGTGGTGTGCACTAATACACCACTTACTGTTCTCTAATGTCCTGGAGCCTGACACTGCAGGGTTCCCCGTACAGCCACATGTATGTGCTCTGCAGCAGCTCAGAGCAGTGAGATGTGGTCCAGCTAAGTCAGGGACAGCGTTTGGGGTGAGCCGTTCTGATGCACCAGAGAAACTAGAGCAACTTTAGTCTGTTTTACAGTGTTTCACTGTTCTGTCTCAAGGAGACTGCGTGTATTATCATGTACAGACGTGTACGTACACTCATCATGGCCATGTAATATTTAATCATTTAACCAGTGTAAATATGGGTCAGTTATTTTGGTATTTTTATGCTGATGTCAATCAAGGGCTGATATCCAGTCAGCGTACAGGTGCACCTGTGATTATTCTCATGTTGGTGTTTGTATCATCCAAAAAAATCCTAAAAAGAACCCGAAGCTTAGATTGACATCGCTGTTAGGCTGGGTGTGGGTGAAGGTTTGTGCTTTAACTCTGTTTAGTGTTAGAGGAAAAGGACTTGAAGTCTTTGCTGAAGCATTTCCATGGTAATAGAGTACTGACTGGGACTTTGTTCTTTACAATGATGTCAGTACAGCCGAGCACACACTCTGCATCTCAAGTGTTCACTTCCCAGGGAGACGGTTTGGTGACAGCCTCCCCAGAGACACCGAGCAGCTTTGGTACAACTACACAGAAAGGACTCCACACCAAGTCATGTAACAGAGTAAACTTACAATAAGCCTTGGCCTGGCCGAGGACACGAGGAGGAAGGACGAGTCTGAGTTAGAGACACGTACATAAAGGGTGAGGCTGAGGTTGTGCAGTCCAGTTAGAAATCTATCGTATTAATAACATTACAAAACCATATTTTCAGCATGAAGTAGTGTCTGTGGTTGATTTGACTGAATGTCACACTGTATACATGCTGTTTTCTTTTAAACACGTTCTGGAAATGTAATGTGTATACACACTACCGCTCAAAAGTTTAAGAAAACCCAAAATTTTCCAGTTTTTTATTGAAAATGATGCAGTTTAATGTCTCATTGAACTCTGAAATGAAAGCATAGCACAAATAAGTAATTGGAATTAAAAATGAAATCATGGAATCAGTTTATAGACCAAACTGTATTCTAACCTTTGACCCATCAGAGTCGCCTCCTTTGGCAGATATAGCAGCTGAATACAGCCGTGGCTTCTTTCTACAATAGAAATCAAATATTCTCCCATATCTGTAGCAGAAGTTCCCATAAACGTGGACCTTGTAGGTTGCTTTGCTTTCACTCTTCTGTCCAGTTCAAACCAGCTCGATGGGGTTTAAGTCTGGAGACTGTGCTGGACACTCCATGTTTTCAAGCTCACCACCTTGTTCTTTGTTCCTGAGGTAGTTCTGGCACAGCTTGGATCTATGTTTTGGGTCTTTATGTTGCTGTAGGATGAAGCCCTGACCAACTAGGCTCATACCAGAGGGTCCTGCATGGTGCTGCACAACGCTGTGGTACGCGTTTTGGTTCAGGGAGCCTCTCACTCTGTACAAGTCACTGACCCTGGATCCAGCAAACAGCCCCAGACCATCACACTTCCTCCTCCATGCTTGACAGTTGATACCACACACTGTGGAACCATCCTTTACCTACTCGACCACAAAGATCCTGTGTGATGAACACAAGGTTTCAAATGTGATCCATCAGTCCATAATACCTTCTTCCAGTCTTCAGTAGTCCAATGGTGGCGTTTCACAGAACAAACAAAGCCTCTTTGTCTTATTCTGACGTCTGGCTTTCTTGCTGCAACTCATCCTGTCAAACCTGCAGCTCAAAGTCTTCTCTTCACAGTTGAAACTGAGACTTTCTTACTACGACCACTGTAAAGCTGCTTGAAGCTGTTGTCCTGTCAGCCGCCTATCACACAGCTGTTAACTCTCAGAAACTTGTCCTCTGATTCAGTCGTGTCTTTGGGTCTGCAGACCTCTTCCTGTCACAGTTTGTTTCTGAGCCTTTGGATGGTGAAGGAAACTGTACTCACTGACACCTTGACTTTCTTTGCAGTTTCTCTGTAGGACAGACCGACATTTATAAGTGTTATGATGGTCTGTCTCTCTTCCATTGTTAATCACCTTTTTCTCACACACTCACACACGCAGCATTTGAAACATTAGTATTAGATGCATGTTGTCACACTTCCATGTTTCAGATTATCAAACAAATATTAACATTAGACAAACAGGAATAAACACAAACTGCAGTTTTTACGCCTCAGCCATAAAAAGGTGTGATGTCATCACCCTCCTGGGTTGGCGGTGATGACATGTCTAAGGCTACGTTCACACTGCAGGCGAAAGCGCATCAAATTTGACATTTTTGACCCTATGCGACCCATATCCGATCATGGTATGACAGTGTGAACGGCACAAATTCGATATTTTCAAATCTGATCTGGGTCGCTTTCGTATGTGGTGCTGAATCCGATACATCCATCCATCCATCCATCCATCTTCATCCGCTTTATCCGGGGCCGGGTCGCGGGGGCAGCAGCCTAAGCAAAGAGGCCCAGACCTCCCTCTCCCCAGCCACCTCCTCCAGCTTATCCGGGGAAACACCAAGACGTTCCCAGGCCAGCCGAGAGATATAATCTCTCCAGCGTGTCCTGGGTCTGCCCCGGGGCCTCCTCCCGGTGGGACATGCCTGGAACACCTCACCCAGGAGGCGCCCAGGGGGCATCCTTGTCAGATGCCCAAACCACCTCAGCTGGCTCCTTTCGATGTGGAGCAGCAGCGGCTCTACTCTGAGCCCCTCCCGGATGGCCGAACTTCTCACCCTATCTCTAAGGGAGAGGCCAGCCACCCTTCGGAGGAAGCTCATTTCTGCCGCTTGTATCCGCGATCTCGTTCTTTCGGTCACTACCCACAGCTCGTGGCCATAGGTGAGGGTAGGGACGTAGATCGACCGAAGACCCTAATGAAAAGAACACCGAGGGAACAGTTTACCCTGCCCGGGATAGGGTTACCGGGGCCCCGCCCTGGAGCCAGGCCCGGGGAGGGTGCCCGAGGGCGAGCGTCTGGTGGCCGGGCCTTAGGCCATGGGGCCCGGCCGGGCACAGCCCGAAGAGGAGACATGGGCCCATCCTCCCGCAGGCCCACCACCCGCAGGAGGCGCCATAGGGGTCGGGTGCATTGTGTGCCGGGTGGCGGCCAGGAGCGGAGGCCCTGGCGGACTGACCCCCGGCTGCCAAGACTGAATCCGATACATATCTGATGTTTTAGAAAGCGAGGCTATTTGAATGGTCATGTCCCATTAAATCCGTCTTTTACATCACTGACACAAGACAGATGCCAATTATCAGCGCCGGAGAAGCGCCCGATAAGACATCGTGAACGCTTCCTTCCCATGAACTGTTGGGAAGACAACGTTGGAGAAACGTGAACATTTTATTTGTACTGTATAATCTGCAGATTCTGACAGAAATCTGCAACGATCCTTTGAAGCACCGCTCCTCTCTAAAACAGCAATAATGATCATTATTAGGCCATATGTAAATAACAAAATAACTTTATAACTTAAAGCAAAATTGGGAAACGGAAAGTCCGAAACAAGTCTTTATATTAAGGGCCATCAGTCAAACAATACTGTTGGTCTGGGTGTAAACAGAGCGCGTTGTGTGTGATGTCTTCTTTTGCGCATGCGGGCCGCTTTGAGGGTTCACACTAGAGCACGTTTGCTGTCACATTTTATTTGTAGTGTGAACAAGCAGACAGCACAGTCGCCGTCTTGTTGTTTATGAAGACAGAGTTCTATTGTTGAAAATGTCTTTTGACTTTCTCTGTTATAAATGCACGATGTGTATTTATTCTGTCATGATAATAATTGTATTAAAATAAATACTGATTACAAATGTGGATGTTTGCAGCTGTGTTTTGTGCTATTCAGCCATAAAGGCTAACTATGAAAATCAGACTCCTCATTTAAACGATGAAGAGTCTCATTGTCCGTCCTGTAATGTCAAAGTTTGACTTTGACATATATGTTCTGCTAAAAAAGGGTGCATGTTTTTGTCTTACAGAAAGCCTACTGTGCCCACTGTAGTGACAGGATATGGGGGCTGGGCAGTCAGGGCTACAAGTGTATCACCTGCAAACTGCTGGTCCATAAGCGCTGTCACAGACTCATCCCTCAGACCTGCCAAAGGCTTATGGTGAGTATGTGATTATGCCCATTAAATTGCACAGAGGCTCTTGTTGTCTGCATGGATCATTGTGGAAGCCTTTCCCTCCCTGGCCAAAGAACTGTTCAAAGAAACCATCAAAAGCCCCAAATTACCATGACACTCATATCAGTGAGGGGTGTGCGTAAACTGTGGACATGCAAAGAATAATGTTTAACCTTAGGTGCACTCAGTGATTGACCCTTCTTTGGTCATAGGTGGATAGAGAGCAGCTGCTACACTGGCCCTGTTGTTTAATCTCTCTTTAATTTGTTAGCAGTAGGCTAATGATGTAGAGCAAAAGTTAGCTAGTCAGTGTTACTGATGGGACTAATTATGTTCTCAAGCTGTTGTCAAACATTAAGGTGGAGGCCATGGCAGGGATTGTTGAACAGCTACTGCATCAAAGTCCCTCCCAACCAATCAGATTGCACTATTTGGGAACATTCAATCTCCTTTCCCATCAGAGTGAACACAGTGTCAGACCAACGCTGGAAACAGTGTAACAAGTAGTTGTTTTAAGTATCAGGTTAACATTTTAGAGCTCTCAAACTCTATATGTTAAACTGAAGTTTGACTCTCTCAGGGTTAATTCATTACTCGGTGTCATTCTGAGTCAGTCAGCTCTCAGTGTAAATAAAGTGAGTGAAACTGAAACCTCTTGCTTTGGGCTCAGCATACCGTGCTAATCTTGCTTCACAGTAACACCTTTCGGGCCTCAGCATCAAGTGGAACCACACAGGATCTGCACAGGAGCAACAACAAAACACAGCAGAACAGTTTGTCACAAATGTCTTTAAAATGTACTTGTGTTTGGTATGTGTGCTGCTTTACATGAGATTCAAAGATCAAGTAGTTATGTCTTCCTTCTTATCTTATCAGTGAAGCAGTTTATAAAAAGGAATTAAAATGGTTTTGAAACAGCTGGGAAACAACAAGCTAGTCTTTCAAACAAGTCTTTCTTCAAAGACCAGCAATATAGCGATATCCTAACTGATACAAAACAAGGACGGCGTGACCACAGACCAGTGTGCTCCACGTAGTCAATCCATTAGAGCGCTAGGCGAGCGTCTGGCCAAACAGGAAGATCCAAAATTTTGACCCCAGTCACCCAAATCCTGAGCAGAAAATCAATGCAGTCAATGGAGTATGTGCTCCGTGACTGTGCTGCTATCTTCACTGCCTTTTTTCCTGGATAAGATTAAATCCCTTTCCTGGAGAAACCCCCACACTTCATTAGAGCAGCAAATTTCTGCCCATGAGCTGAAATACAGACCTCATCCTGAGCGTAAACATGAGCCATCATCCACTCGTCCAGGACTGCACAGCCATGACGGGATATCTGATAGGGCATGTTGCAAAGAAATGTAGGTGAATATCTGAAATCGTTTCTTCAGGATCCAGTCATGCCATCACAGAAGCCCCCTTCAGATGCCCAGAGTGCCGAGGTGGACCTTCCACTGGATGACACAGAGGACACAGATGGGAGTAAGATGCATTTCTTTTATATGCCACTGAGTTACCTAAGAAAGCTATAACGAGAAGCTAATCGTTGTATGAGTGCAGGTTTCTTTGACATCCAGATGAAAAAGGGAAATTCTGAACTCTGCTACATTTTTATGAGACATAAGTCAGCAGAGAGCGTGACAGGATCCTGGACACAGCATCCAAACCCAGTCCATGCAAGTCTAGAAACTGTGGACTACATGTCCCAGTCTGACTGCATTCATGTCCTGGACTGTTTGGACTCTAACACATAGGACATTTAACACTTTTCACACTTTCTGATGTCTTCTGTGGTCCTTCGTAGGCGGTGAACTGACCGTTGGGTGGGCCCTAAGAAATATGTCACAATAAAATATAATAGTGTAATTTTGTTTGAAATGACTACAAATATTTAGCATAAGAATGCATTTGAGTTTGTCTCAGAGTAAACTGTGATATCTGTGGATAAACAGGGTGACAAAATCTCTTTGAAAGTACACAAACTTAAATTTGAGAGTGAATAAAAAATAAAGTAGAGTGCTGTTCTCTACAGAGATGTGCACCACTACACCAGTTTCTTTAGTGTTGCCTTAAACGACGGCTACTTGTACAATTTATAACTGAGGAGCCCTCAGTGGCCCTCGCTGTCATTTTACGAGTCCTCAAAGAAATGAGTACCAGAGTGGCTGCTTGGACCAGTGGGCCTGGTCTCTTCACTTCTCATTCGCTGTCATCACTTATGTAACTCTGAGATGCTTATGTGTAAACTTGTGCCCATGAGATGCTCCGGGGCCCCTTGTGGATTAGCCTAGTTTGGTAAGAACAGGGGTCTTTATTTTGTGTGCTCTGCCTCCCTCTGCTGGTTGAGGGAAAGAAAGCATTTGCGACAGTCTCCAGATGGTCATAGTTTGGTGTGGATCTGTGTTTTGCAGTACCGTTTTTACCACACAACTGCGCAGTGAATAAAGCAGAAGACGAGACAGAGGTAAGACCGACTCATTAAGGATAATACGCTGATAATGTAAAAGCTGCCCATCCCTTTGAAAATGACTGTGCGATCATTCTTCTACATAAACTATGCTGATGATGCTATTCTGACCTCTGCCCCTGTAGGACATCAAAGCAGTAGTTGATGGCATCGATGGCATTAAGATATCCCAGGGACTGGCTCTTGGGCTGGCTGACTTTGACCTGATTCGAGTAATAGGACGAGGCAGCTATGCCAAAGTTCTGCTGGTGCGGCTAAAGAAGAACGAGCAGATGTACGCCATGAAGGTGGTGAAAAAGGAGCTGGTCCATGATGACGAGGTGAGAACACCCGGAGAAACTCTGACTGTAGTACTTAAACCCCTAGAACCACATGAGTACTCATTAGCAGTAATAGGTTTCTTGTAGCTGGTCACCAGGTTTGCACACATGTCAGGAGGGATTTTAGCACACTCCTCTCTATAGAAACTCGCGAAATCCTGCCGCTTGGCAGCGTGAAGCTTCACCTCCCTCCACAGGTTTTTAATTAAGAATTAATGTCTGGAATCGGGCTAAGCCAATACATGACCTTAGTGCGCGTTTCCTTTAGACACTTCTTTGTTGGTAGAAGACCCATCCATGACCCGTCCTGAGTGTTCTGGCTGAGGAGAGGAGGTCACGGCTCCATTCAAAGCATAATGTTTCCATCTGTGTGCTTGAGGGTGTGGTTGGTGTTGTTTGGTTCATACTCAGCACTTCTCTTCCCTCCAAAACACTGCAGGGCGGGTTGATGCCAAAAACCTCATTTCTTTGTTTCATCTGTCCGCAGCACTCTCTCCTGAGCTTTCTCTGAATCATTGAGATCTTTACTGACAAATGTCAGATGACACGTGCCTTCTTCTGAAGGGTGACTTTGCTGCAGGACTTCAGTTCATGGCAGTGTGTTGTGTTACCAGTGGTGTTCTTGGTGACTGTGGTGCCAGCTGCCTTTAGATCATTAACAAGTTTAGGCCTGGTTTTTAGCATCGGGGGTCTAGCCAGGACCCTTACTGGATACTGGGTGAGAATCAAACTTGCGACTCCTGCTCCAAAGGTGTGTAGTCTTACCACTACCCTATCCAGCTGCATTCCAGCCTTATGGAGGCTGACATTGGTTGACATTTGTTGGTCTTCCAATGGGTTTCTGTGGACAGGTGTGCTTTGTAAACAGTAGGAGTATTATATGTGGCGCACAGCTGGTCTGTGAGAGCCTGAATCCTAGGTTTATGTAGAGGATCAAATATTGTATAAAATATATGCTTTACAACAACAGGCTTCTTGTGCAGCATCCCACTGAGAGGCCTGAATTTACCACCGTGTGTTATACAGAAGACTGAGTTAGTGATTGAAAACATCAGAATTAGTGTTTCTCACTGACTTCTGTACTATTAGTTTTACAACAGGTAATGTACCCCCTGCTGGACATTAGAGAGAATGCAGAATTTATACTGCTGTGAGTTTTCAGACCTGGAGACTTCATCCATCTTCATTGTGTTGTAACAGTCCAGAACAACTGACTGAAAACATTAACCACCACAGCTGCAAGCGTAAAAGAAAAACAAGAGAAGGAAACTACAAACTCCAAACACTGAAGGTTTCAAAGATTTCTAAGCACAAAGACTGAGTGTGTAATGTTTGCCTTCAGGAGGGGATATAACTCTACAAGTCAGCCTACGTGGAGACAGCTGTTGCTGTTTTCCTTTTGAAATGCTTTGGAACAGATTTGGTAATCATTAGTAAATTCTTGTATAAAAGTGTGTAAACAGCAGCTTCAGCACCCAGTGATTTCCACTGAAGTCCACATACACAGATGATGTCAGGATCTGTGATGTTGGCACATCCCAGCCACGGACTGCTTTTTTCTGTCTTACATGTAGGGTTGAACTGGACCAGTGGTGGATAGCAGGACACATTTCATCGAGAATGTGGGGAATTTTCAATACTTCTGTTTATATTTTCTCTAATACTCAGAGGGCAGCTGGTTTTGCACGCTGTCTGTTTCATTATTTTGACCTTGCATGGAGACAGCAGGGCTCTGGAGAGATTTAGGAGCACTAGACTATGTAACAGGTCAATATTCAGAGGAGAGAGGAGGGTAAAAGTTGGAAGTGAAGGGTGACGATGAAACAGTGGGGATGTATGAAAATATGAGAATCAGGATTGGCTAAAGGAAGGGAATGGAACAAAGAAGGGGAAATATGGAGTGGAGGTGGCACAGAGCTGCTCAGGAGGAAGAAGTGAGTGGGTGACTGAAAGCAGCAGATGAAATCCAGGTATAACATCCTCTTTGCAGGGATGAATAACCAGATGAACATGAAGTCTGCATAAATAATGTTCCATAGGCAAAAACATGTTATATTCATAGAAACAGAAGCATTACAAGAGCCAAAGTGTCTTTTCATTTTCCACGAGTGATGCCCACACCTACAGCTTTCTTTGAAAGTGTCTGTGACACAGAGTCTGTCTGCATGGTACGTTAGCAGTACTGACAGCTCCCTGTCCTCCAGGACTGATCATAACCTTAGAAACAACACGTGACTTCTGTGGGTGGATTGTGGATACAATAAGACTCAGTGACTTTGAAATACTTTGAGTCAGCTCTGTTTTCTGTGTTACTCTGATTTCACTTCTTGCTCTCGACTCGTCTGGCTTGCTGGTCTGATAACTCAAAGCTTAGCTTATGTTAACAGACTCTGATCACATTCTTTAGACTCTGTGACTTCTCTGCCTCAAAAGTCATCAGGTAGTCCTAGAACATCATAGCTGGAACATATGTTAAAAGAAAGACAGAGAGAGAGATTGGTAAGGAGGTGAGATAGGCCTGAATAAAGAAAGCTTACTGACTGTGCTGTGGTTGTGTGATGAAAGTCCACTAGATGGCAATATTGCTCAACATATAGGCCGAGGACCAGCGTCCTATAATACAGCATCGTCCATGATCTGACCAGCTCACGTTGTCCCACATGGACACGTTTTATTCCATGACAAAGTTTCACTTTCTGTACAAACAACAATCCACGGACAGCAGGAAGGTGATTCCACTGAGAGGCAAATAGTCTGAAATGTCAGACGTGTTACAATGACTTATTTTGCATAATAACAATAATAATAATGGCTGGATGCAGTAATGACTTGACCAAAAGGAATTTTGTATCACGGCACAGTGTACACACACCTGATCACAGTTTAATGATGCTTTAACTCCAGATTCAGAGTCCTCGCTGCAGGCGAAGCACTGAGCATCATCCATGACATCCTGGGTACTCTGAAGGACTTCTGGGAGTTGGAGTGCTTTCAGCTGTTATTTTGTGACACCTGATTTAGAAAGGCGATTCAGTATAAAAGCTTGGATACGATGAGATGCTGATGTCACAAAATAATGTAAAATTTTGCAGCAAACACTGTAGATTGCATACCTGTAATAACGTCACTTACTATTGGCAGTATTTTAGTCCAAAATCACAAACTGTAGATAAAAGATGGACTTTGGGAAGTGAATGTAAGCCACTGTGGTTCAAGTGCCTTAAACCTGCCATCGTGTTAAAGGACAATAGAGAGCTCTTCTGTTTCCTGAGTTCATGGCTTGCACTCCATTAATCTCCCATTCTGTGTGTGAGGGCTGTTCAAACCAGTGACACCAGTGACCTGATGTATCTCCATCGATCTGTCTGAGAAAACCTACTGACAAACCGATTGTTCCCACATTATCTGTCTTTCATGCTGTGTCTGTCTCATCTCTGCAGGATATTGACTGGGTGCAGACAGAGAAGCATGTTTTTGAGCAGGCCTCGACCAATCCCTTCTTAGTTGGCCTCCACTCCTGTTTCCAGACAGAAAGTCGGTAAGAGGATAAAGCTGACACTGTGAGCGCTGTCGGGTACAGTGCTTTTCACTAAATACTCCTTTGACCATGGCCCGTTCTTACCTCAGTCTGCTGACGTAAGCTTAACGTCTAACTTCGTATTAACACACAGATCCAAAGTATATGTTCCAGCATACAGTCACATATTTAGTTGTACGTCTTCCTACATACACACATTAGCTGTAAACTGTGGCTCACGGCTGTGAAGTATAAAAATGAGCTTTGAGCCGTTGTTTAAAACAAAGCACAGATTCAGGCGACCTGACAAACAGAGGAAGGCTGTTCCTGAGTAGCTCCACACGTATCTGAAGACAGGTTGACAGTTTTCCAGAAGCTCCTCCCTTTTTTAACTTTGCGTAGTGAAGTCTTCAAACTGCTTTCTGGGCCTCAGTGTTTAGTAAGAAAGCACAATGTTGTGTGTCGTTAGGGTTGTGTCACAGCAACAATGCCGCTGCACTCTGACACTGATTCAACTCTGTGCAGGGTCCAGCTCAAGGCAGCCCCGGAGCTCCATCATGCACCGAGGTCAAAGTTCAAATGAGTTGTAGTTTGTGTCACTAGGTTTACATTGTGTGTCTAAATTAACTGAATTGAAAGCGATTAGACATTGTGGTGTGTTTTCACAGTGAGGTCATTGTTGTAGTTGGGAAATAACCACGGCTCAGGTTTGTAATGTGCTCCATTCGATGGTTCTGCAGATCTATTAAAACCTGTTCATGATGTGAGGACTAAAGTTCACACTCAGGACTTTACTGTTTTCCTCAAACAGTGCTGAACCCAGCAGGGCTGCACCCATAACAGCCCTTCATAAGGATCACGTGACCAACAGCTGTCACATCAAACAGCTGAACTTTTTTTTACTTTACTATTGTTTTTGTTATGATTTGTAATAAACACTGACAACTTCCCCAAAAGTTCAAAATTTATATGAGGACATTTTCATGCATTCAATTTATTTATACATCACAACAACAGTCGCCTCAAGGTGCTTTATATTGTAAGGAAGATCCTACAATAATACATACAGAGAAAAACCCAACAACCATATGACCTCCTATGAGCAAGCACTTTGGCGACAGTGGGAAGGAAAAACTCCCTTTTAACAGGAGGAAACCTCCGGCAGAACCAGGCTCAGGGAGGGGCGGGGCCATCTGCTGTGATTGGTTGGGGTGAGAGAAGGAAGACAGGATAAAGACATGCATACAACATGCAGTGTCACATGTGGAGCAACACCCCTCCAGGCACCACCTGCAGCTGTACTATATTTCCTCCACTCTTTTAAAACAGTGACTCTCCATCATGAATTTTTCAGTGGGGAAGAGGAAGAAAAGACAGTGCTGGAAACACGTGGTTACGATGTAACATGCACATGCTGTGGAACTGCTCAGGTCGTTTGTGTCCCACCTCTAAACTGCGTGCACATATGAAGAGATTCACTCGTTGTGCATTGCTTTAATCGACGGTTGGTCACCAGAGGATAGCCCAGGCTTCGGTTGCCTAGGCAACCCACTAATGTGTTTTCTACTCCCTCTTATTTTTGGCTCACATTTCAGTCGCTTCAATCGCTCGACTCCCATTTGTGAAAAGTGTATGTCAGGATCCACCCACGTCGTATTTCCAGCATCTTAATACTATCACAATACTACCTTAATACTATCACAATACTACCGTAATACTAGCTTAATACTAGCTTAATACTATCATAATACTAGCTTAATTCTATCACAATACTACCGTAATACTATCACAATACTATCATAATACTATCACAATACTATCATAATACTATCACAATACTAGCTTAATTCTATCACAATACTAGCTTAATTCTATCACAATACTATGATAATACTAGCTTAACACTATCACAATACTAGCTTAATACTATCACAATACTATCATAATACTATCACAATACTATCATAATACTATCACAATACTAGCTTAATTCTATCACAATACTATGATAATACTAGCTTAACACTATCACAATACTAGCTTAATACTATCACAATACTATCATAATACTATCACAATACTAGCTTAATACTATCACAATACTAGCTTAATACTACCTTAATACTATCATAATACTATCACAATACTACCTCAATACTATCACAATCCTACCTCAATACTATCACAATACTACCTTAATACTATCATAATACTATGATAATACTAGCTTAATACTATCACAATAGTACCTTAATACTATCACAATAGTACCTTAATACTATCATAATAGTACCTTAATACTATCATAATACAATAATATTTTCTTATTGATTAAATAACATCAAACAGGGCTTTTGAGTCAAGGTGCATGTTTTCTTTTGATATAATGAAGACCAGCAAGAAATGCTCTTTTTAAACTTTTGCATAACGTTCATATTAAGAGTATTTGATGTAACGTCTGTTCATAAATGTTCTCGCTCTGTTTCCAGGTTATTTCTAGTGATCGAGTATGTGAACGGTGGGGATTTGATGTTTCATATGCAACGACAAAGGAAGCTCCCGGAAGAGCACGCAAGGTAAACCTCCAGATGTACGCCAGCTGTTTCCAGGCATTATCCACATAAAATATGGTCCCTGTCCACAATGTGAGAATCTTTAGAGGGTACATGGTGTTTAGGTGTACTCCCACATGTGCATTATGAACAGGTCGCATGTTTGAATGAAGACTGAACAGCAGCTGATTCAGTCTGAGGTGGTAAATGAGGCCTCTGTGATAGCAGGATGACACTGAAGTGGGTACACTTGATTTTGGTTACACTGACATGACACAGAAAACCCATTTGTATAATTGTGAACAATTTTGGGGTAAACGACTTCCAGAAGGGTCAAACCATTGTATCTGCATCCCTGGAGCGGAGCGAGTTCAGGGACAGCGTAACCTATATTTTCACGTAGCCTCAGTTTACACGCAGGAACTCGTGAGGGCAGCTCTGACGATACAGCCATGTGTACGTGCAGCATTGGGCCGGTTCAAGTCACGGCTGTGCAGAGCAGGCAGACTCATGTTCAGCTGTCTTTGTCAAAAGTGTTGTGAGTATTAGACGTCAGAGCCCTCAGGTAGCAGCTGCATGCCTGAACCACACTAGATCAGCGGTTTTCACGATGGTCTACACATTCATACTGGGTGTGTCTTCTTTTAAACACATATGTTTGAAGATATGCTTCATAGGATGCTTTAACAGGTCTCAACACTTTTACCCTCCTTTTAAAATATAATGAGCACCCATAATTCATTGTGGCTGTCTACTCGCGGGGCGCTCCAGCTGCGTCTCTGATAAATAGTGGATCAAAGGCTGTGTAATTTACAGAGGCACCGTTGGACCCCTATCAGCTCATGCAATCTGGATTGTGGAGGCAGTGGCTGTACATATGCAAAGCAGCATGTTAATTACTCATAATGATGGTACATATTCATGAGCAGCGCTCTTGGAGAGAGCGCCCTGCCACATTCCCCCACACCGTGGGGGAGGCGGGCTGGTGGGCAGGGGATTGTGCTGCTGATAGGCCATAGCTTCCATCAGTCTGATGGCAACAAAGAAACAACAGCGTACAATGGAGGCTGTCACCGTGAAAATGTGGGGGAGCGACGTGGGACTTCTCCACTGCAGTCTTTTGCCTCAGTGTTTCACAGATTTATAGCAGCAGACAGCGAGAGGCTTGTCAGGTTTAATGAAGGCTTATCTCCTAGAGACAGAATACACACAACCTACACATGGAGAGAAAACATTTGACTGACTCACCGAAGAAGCACTCCAAGTACATCTAATGATGGCCCAAACTACAAACACTTTATAGACTAGCTGTCATAACAATAGACATAGTAGAAGAAGAAATGTTTGGCACGAGGAACATGGTCTCTTTAATGTCTGTTACTTTGTGTGGACCCAGGAGTCAAAGCGTATCAGAGTATTGCAGGTGCTTTGACACATGCTGACCTGTTAGGAACCGTGGCCTCAGAGAGGAGTGATGGTACTGACAGACCTCCGTCTGACAGGGAATAAACTACACCTGTGAAGTGGGCCTTCATGTACACACAGCTGGAGACACGGCCACTACACAGTGGCTTTGCTTTTGCATGAAACGCACACACACTTTGCAAATGTGACGCACAAATTCAGTTACGTCTCAGTCCAGGGTGTCCTCTCACCCAGTGACAGCTATCAGTAGTAAATAGTAGTGTTTACAAAGCCCACTGTAACACGGCTGGAGGTGTTATCGATGGCTTCTTTAGCTTTCTAAGCGCTCTGGCAGCAGCTGAGTAAATTATATGCAGGGAACGAGGACAGAGGCCACGTGGGGACGTCCTTCTCTGGGAACTGTAAACTGTACTTATCCGTCGCAGGCTCTGTTTGGAGCATGACACCAACATTTAGCCAGAGCTATAAAAAACAGTTTTCATTAGTTCTATAAGACAAACAAAGAGTCCTGCAGCAGATGCTGAGTCCCACTGATGTGCACAGCTGTTGGGAGGACATGTCTTACATTTCTGCAGAGGTGAACACTGCCTGCTACAGATTTGAACCTGCTGGACTTTTGTTGGTCTTTCAGCTTTTTAAAGTTTTGCATACACTGAACCAGGTGGCAGGTGTGCTTCAGGTTTTAAAAAAAAAACAACCAAAACTAATGAGTGTTTGTGTCTTCAAGGCCAAATCTTCACAATTCCTACATTATAAGAAAAAAGAAGAACAATAAAAATCCCAACAACTAATCAGAAACAGGAAGAGAAACAGTCATTCAGTCAGGTTAGATATAGCACCGCAGGCATTAGTGCACTGAGGGCCGTCATCGTTTTGCATTGACCTGGCCCCAAAACACACACAGGTTAGAAATCTAACAACCTTCCTGCTGCGTCTCTTATTTTCGTTAAGTAAATGTGTGGATGCTATCAGGCTTTGGAGAGTGTTTTACATGCGCCCTCCAACCCTGTGGTTCACTTAAGTCACTGCTGTTCTTATGGCTGTAGCACAGGTAGCTTCTGTAAATGTAACACAAACGCTCGACAGCATCACGAGCAGATGCTGGAGAACGATTCTGAACGATTGAGACGAGTCACTCTTAGTCACGGTCTGTAAACATCGATTTGCGTTGTCACTAAATCCATGCAGCTGTGCAGGAAGGATTTGAACATGTTATCATGTGCGAGTGGAAATGTTCACCTCTCATCTCGTCACAGATTCTATGCTGCTGAAATCTGCATCGCTTTGAACTTCCTACATGAAAAGGGCATCATCTACCGTGATCTGAAGCTGGACAACGTGCTCTTGGACCACGAGGGACACATCAAGCTCACAGACTATGGCATGTGCAAGGTAACAGAGTGCGGGCAGCTGTAGCATTATCAATAATGCATTAGGTCAGTATTGACTGGAAAATCTGGCACGCTCTTGTTGATCTCTCCAAACGCTGCTGTCTTCTTCTTCTTAGGAGGGGATCAGACCAGGTGATACCACCAGTACTTTCTGTGGCACTCCAAACTACATAGCGCCTGAGATCCTGAGAGGAGAAGACTATGGTGAGTACAGGAGCAGTGTAAAGGGTTACACTTTGACAATCCTACTAAATCAAGCCATTCACAGACAATTACAAACTAATATGTGCTGTCTAACAACATTTCATGTTATACATGTGAATGTGTTTAATTGGTCCAAATGTGCTCCTGTGCTACCTTATTAAGTAACATCATAAAAACATGTATGTATGTATATGATACAGCAGTAACTCCTGCATGTGTGACATTTTCTGTGTGTCTTTAAATCTCTTTCTAACGTTAGCCGTGTGTCAGCCTGTCCACACTGCATGTCGTGTTGTGTGTCTGTACATGTGCAGAGCCATGTAGTGTACCAAACACCACAGAGACCTGACCTCTGTTCTCACCCCTGGTTTATAGCTTATTGATCACATGTCACATCCAGTCTGAATGTGATGTGATGTTCCTCCCAGGCTTTAGCGTGGACTGGTGGGCTTTGGGCGTGCTGATGTTTGAGATGATGGCTGGAAGGTCCCCGTTCGACATCATCACTGACAATCCTGACATGAACACAGAGGAGTACCTCTTTCAGGGTGAGCCAGACAAATGATCAATACTGACTGTTAGACTCAAGCCTGTTGTTTAAGGAGATATCACTGATCATCATCAATAATGACTCAGTCTACAGATTACAGGGAGCTTTTACAGGTCGAGGAAATCTAATCTGCACTTTGGCTTTTTGAATTCTTTCGACCTAATGTCTCCAAAATAAAAAAGGGCTGGGTGAGTTTGAATATTATAATATAGTGAAACGAACAGGATTGATGCCCTGCTGCAAACACGTGCACTGATGTGTGTGAACGACCCACACAGAGAGCCATTGTTGTGGTTCCAGCTCTCCTCTTATGTTCGCCGCTGTGTCGTAGCCCGGAGCCGGCTCTCTCCGTGGCTTCCTCCACTGACGCAGGCCGGAGACCACGCCCCTTACACAACGTGTGCAATCACACTGAGGCTACTGTAGAGGTTCATGAGCATGTTTACTGACACGCTGTGTCATAATCAGGAGGTGTAAATCTGATGGACGGCGGTTACTTTTAAAGCGTCATGAAACAAAATGAGCGGGGGTGCAGTTTTATCTGAAGCCTTTCATCATCTGTTAGAAGAAAATGAGTAAGGTGCACATCCTGTTCATTGGTAAAAGTCAGGGCACACGAGAGCTTCCTCCTGTAGCTGCTCACAGTCATTTACAGTTTGACTGTTGAGTCTAAATATGCAGCTTTTTGTTTTGACGTCCGTTAAACTCCATTCTAAATCATTTCTAACTGAAACTGTTTGGGGGAAGAAGATCTATATGTTTCTATCAAGCTGTGCTCAAACTGGCATTCATGTTAAAGTAATCTTCCATCCATCATAATCTTATTTACAGTGTTTCAGGTTGTGATTTTTATCTCTTAAAGAGGTGTTAGTTACTTCCCTCCGATGCTTACACCTGATTGCATTTCTCTTCCTATAAGGATAAGGATGCAGAAATTCAGCCTTTCCAAGTGGAACAAAAGGATTAGCATTCAGAGAGCGACATCCTTCTATACATCACAGTGTCATCATCCAGCAGTGCAGTAAAGCTGTAGCAAACACACATTCCCGACAGAGTACTTTTAAAAAAGCAACAAGTTATATACAGTGGGGCAAAAAAGTATTTAGTCAGCCACCGATTGTGCAAGTTCCCCCGCTTAAAATGATGACAGAGGTCAGTAATTTGCACCAGAGGTACACTTCAACTGTGAGAGACAGAATGTGAAAAAAAAATCCATGAATTCACATGGTAGGATTTGTAAAGAATTTATTCGTAAATCAGGGTGGAAAATAAGTATTTGGTCAATAACAAAAATACAACTCAATACTTTGTAACATAACCTTTGTTGGCAATAACAGAGGTCAAACATTTACTATAGGTCTTTACCAGGTTTGCACACACAGTAGCTGGTATTTTGGCCCATTCCTCCATGCAGATCTTCTCAAGAGCAGTGATGTTTTGGGGCTGTCGCCGAGCAACACGGACTTTCAACTCCCGCCACAGATTTTCTATGGGGTTGAGGTCTGGAGACTGGCTAGGCCACTCCAGGACTTTCAAATGCTTCTTACGGAGCCACTCCTTTGTTGCCCGGGCGGTGTGTTTTGGATCATTGTCATGTTGGAAGACCCAGCCTCGTTTCATCTTCAAAGTTCTCACTGATGGAAGGAGGTTTTGGCTCAAAATCTCACGATACTTGGCCCCATTCATTCTGTCCTTAACACGGATCAGTCGTCCTGTCCCCTTGGCAGAAAAACAGCCCCATAGCATGATGTTTCCACCCCCATGCTTCACAGTAGGTATGGTGTTCTTGGGATGCAACTCAGTATTCTTCTTCCTCCAAACACGACGAGTTGAGTTTATACCAAAAAGTTCTACTTTGGTTTCATCTGACCACATGACATTCTCCCAATCCTCTGCTGTATCATCCATGTGCTCTCTGGCAAACTTCAGACGGGCCTGGACATGCACTGGCTTCAGCAGCGGAACACGTCTGGCACTGCGGGATTTGATTCCCTGCCGTTGTAGTGTGTTACTGATGGTGACCTTTGTTACTTTGGTCCCAGCTCTCTGCAGGTCATTCACCAGGTCCCCCTGTGTGGTTCTGGGATCTTTGCTCACCGTTCTCATGATCATTTTGACCCCACGGGATGAGATCTTGCGTGGAGCCCCAGATCGAGGGAGATTATCAGTGGTCTTGTATGTCTTCCATTTTCTGATGATTGCTCCCACAGTTGATTTTTTCACACCAAGCTGCTTGCCTATTGTAGATTCACTCTTCCCAGTCTGGTGCAGGTCTACAATTCTTTTCCTGGTGTCCTTCGAAAGCTCTTTGGTCTTGGCCATGGCGGAGTTTGGAGTCTGACTGGTTGAGGCTGTGGACAGGTGTCTTTTATACAGATGATGAGGTCAAACAGGTGCCATTCATACAGGTAACGAGTGGGGGACAGAAAAGCTTCTTACAGAAGACGTTACAGGTCTGTGAGAGCCAGGGATTTTCCTTGTTTGAGGTGACCAAATACTTATTTTCCACCCTGATTTACGAATAAATTCTTTACAAATCCTACCATGTGAATTCATGGATTTTTTTTTCACATTCTGTCTCTCACAGTTGAAGTGTACCTCTGGTGCAAATTACTGACCTCTGTCATCATTTTAAGTGGGGGAACTTGCACAATCGGTGGCTGACTAAATACTTTTTTGCCCCACTGTATATATCTCACTACATCGTAAACCTGTTCCTCACACTGGTACCTGCTCACACTTTCAGCATCACGCTGCTGCTTTCACTCTTCTTCATGGCCTGCAGCATGTTTGCAGTGCTCATTAGTAGAACTGAAGTACACACAATGACAGCACTCAGGATACCCACTGCTTGTTACTGAACTGTGCACAACTTAGACTTTGGTGCGTAATGAAGCGATCCACAGTCAGTCTGGTCATTAATCTTCACATGCAGACAGAGCAGAGTGCTTCATCATGGTGGAGTTTTAGCCGATCTTTACAGTGTCCCAGATCTTAAACTCAGTGACAAGTAGAAGAAGTAGAAGTCAGCAGAAAATAACCTTGGTGTGATCGCATGTTTATAATAGAGAAACCTCAGGAACTTCTACTTGCATGTGTTTCCTCGAGCCATATGGTCTCTTTACATAGCACGAAGCCACCCAGACTGTCCTCTGTGACAGAAATTCCTCCATGCTACACATTGTGTCAAAGGAGGATAGTGCGGCACCACAGCTAGCATCTGTCACCGTCCTCCTGGCGGCCTTACCAGTACAGCAGCAGGTTCCTGGATCAATGCCTGCCAATGGAAACCAACCCTTCACTATAGGAGCTCCCAGCCATATGCCGCCGAGCTAGACTGAGCCAGGCCTTACTCTGGGTATCTGTGCACCTCATGCTAACCCTGGAGCTTTAGATAGACACTCAGAAACATTTGATTCAGGAATCAGCCACAAGGCTGTATTCACAGCTAACATGTACAAGACCTGAATGTAATGGTTAAATCTAAACCTCAGAGACGTGTAACGTAAAGCTTGCTCTTTACTTTTAAAGCTGAAGTGAAAATAAAATGGGCTAATACAGCAGACTATCTGTCTGTTAAAACTGGCCAATAGCAGCCACCCCCCATGTCAGTTTGGCTCCAGCTGGCATTCATCAGCCGTCTCAACTCACTGTTTTGTAGCAATATCTGAAATTTCTTCAGCTGAACCAACGCAGACAACAGAGAGAATTTACTGGGCTTTCTCCTTTACACTGAAAGGAGTCGTCATGGTTTAAGACTGGCTTCAGAAAGACAACTGTGTATACCAACAGGATAGCAACTATACATATATATATATATATATATATATATACATACACACACATACAGTGATAAATGATGTAGTTTACCTTCATGATATAACAACAGTTTCTGTCTGAAAAAACAAAACCAAGTACCAGTAAACACGTCCATGTTTGAAGCAGGTCGGCTGCCAAGATTAAAAGATTATTAATATGTAAACACAGTGACAGAGATCAATCAGGCACAACATTATGAGCACTGACAGATGAGGTGAACAACACTGATTATCTCTCTGTTGTGGCTCTGATATGTTACTGGGAGCAATTGAACATTTTCCCAGAAGGTTGATTCTGTTCATCTGGACGTTCTCAGTGGAACAAACATTTCCTCATCATCAGGTGGCTTCTTCAGTCTCAGCTGACTGCAGCTTTCCAACCTTATAAACAGCACATTTGCACAATGACTGAAACCAGCCCACTGATTAACAATGGGCTGGGAGGTCAGTTTATGATAATTAATATCCAAATTGATCAAAACCCACTGATCAATGTCCATGAGTCCCATTCACACAGAGTTGGGGAATGGCTGCAGTCACAGCATTGTAAGATGGTGACAGATGTACCCTTAGACCCCCTCCTCGATTCAGAGATGGTCTTTCCCTTTTCATGTAATTGGCCTCCTTCTTAAAAAATGACATAAACCAGAAATGTTTATTGTTGGTAACATTTATAATTCTTTCTAGTTATTCAACAAATCATGAAAAGGTCAGCACCAGCGATTATTTGATTTTGTTGACATGTTTTGTTTGTCTTAGCTCCGTGGTTTCCAGGGAGACCACGAGCTGGTTTACTCCTAGTGTCGTTTCCAAGCCTCGATAAATATGGAGGGCTGCATCAGGCAGGGCACCCTGCCAAAGCAAACACGTCTGCCATCAGAAATGACATTTCCATCCCTGGATTAAAGAGTGCCGTTGATGCTGTTGGCCAGCAGGGTGCCAGTGGGTAGGTGCTACTATTGGCTTTGAATGCTCTGCACACTGATACCCATGTTGACTTTGGTGAAATGGCCCAATCAGGTCCATGCTAATTTGCTCAGATGGACCCTCCACCTGTAAAGGCTGCAGTGGCATTCAGGTCAGGATGCTCACAACGACCCCTGAATGTGCGGCCAATGAAACTGGCCCATTATTCTTGCCAAGGTTTTGTCATTAACGTTGGCATAATGATTGCATTGTAATGAGTTTTCCCAGTAGCCTTTAAGCACTAGCAACTGGGAGTTCTCCTCTCTCTAAGTGTCATGACTCACCTGAAACTACCTGTCTGATTGTTTCTACTACAGCTGACCATCAACTTTAATCACCTGGTCAAAGGCACAGCACCACACAGCAGTATCAGATAAATAAGACTTTATTTTATAGATGCACAACAGGACAACTTTCATTTCTCACATCAGATCTGCAGTTCAGAGCATCAGCACATCTCAAGGTCAACTTTACTGTCAGTTCTGTAATATCTACACAGGATAAGCTCCTTAAAGGCTCTGCTGTTGTGATTCTGTGCTGCATAAATAAAACTTGAGTTAAGTGGAACATCGAGCTAGTAAAATACCCGTCTTTCTAGTCACAAAACATAGCTCTCCTCTTTTTGTGTTTGCCTTGTCCTGGGTGCAGATGTCTTTTGGGTTTAAGAGAAACTGGATCTCAGATGGTGAGTGTTCACGCACACTGGTTTAAAATAATAATAAAATGGGTGAATAGCATGTTTAAAAAGGAGCTGTGATGCAGTTCTTCATCTCTGGATTTGGGTTTTGAGGGAGAAACTGTTTTTACTGCATTTTGTTCTTGTTAGCTGTGGGAGTCTCAAGGCTATTAGTAGACCACAAAAAGTGTGAGAGAGAGAATAGAACAGTGTCCTCTGCATCTCCGCCCTTTCTCTGCCTCCCACGCAGCAGACACAGTCACCCACAGGCAGGTTGGACTGTGAATCATTCTCCTCCCTCCTCACGATTGTCCTTTTAATTCACTCGCTCTCTCTTTTGTTGCCGTCCTTCTTTTTGCCAACAGTTATTCTCGAGAAGCCCATTCGGATCCCAAGGTCTCTGTCGGTGAAAGCTGCCGGCGTGCTCAAGGGCTTTCTAAACAAGGTGAGACAGTCCCTCCCATAAGCACCCTCTCCTCCTGCGTGCACTCTGCTGCTCACTGTGTGGGATTGTGGCCCAGAGCATGGGCTATGTTACAATGTAGGCCTCGGTGTTTAGTTCTGAGTGGACGGTTGTGCCGCTGTTATTTTAGTATTTACACAGTACAACTCAGTTACCCAACAAAGGATATGTGGTAATCCACTCGAGGGTTTCTTGGCACCGGGGTCAGGACCGTGCTGGATCACTCGACTTGGAAGAACAACAACACAGACTGCTACTCCTGCCAGACTGGTTGTTTCTTATCATTGAAAGTGGACGATAAAGAGGGTGAAAGTGACACAGTAATTAGATTACTGCTGGGATAAGCAGCACTTTCTCACATGTAACACTGACAGGAACTAGTCCACCTCAGACCCACTCTGATGAGGGAAACTTCCAGCATGATTTCATTTAGAGAGCTGGCTCCACAGAAGCAGCACACACGATAACAGTGAAAGCACCAAAATACAAGCTGAACTATTCACACGACGTCTTTGGACCAGGCTGCTGCTGCTGCAGCTGCTGCTGCTTAAAGGCAGGCACCTCTGTCAGGCCAAGAAAACTTTAGTCCATGTGTGAAACTGAATGTAGTGACTTAATTTCACATGCTTTTTAAGAACAGCATCATGTCTGTGCACTAAGTACAAGGCTAAAGCCAGGAGTGAAAGCAGGCACACCACAGACCCAGTAGCAGTCTGGCCTGAGGCTGACACATAGTTTCAGGAGTTTTTAAAGG